>NW_020897693.1:49986319-49992899 GCF_003984885.1 Neopelma chrysocephalum
TAAGCATTAGCAGTGGTGAGCTTTGTTGAAAGGCATGCTTTAAGGAGGAATATGAGTGAATGAAAGGAACTGTTGCCCTCTAAACGAGGAGAGTAAGATGCCTAAATTTACACAGTCCAGCAAGGAGGGCTGTTGGGAGCTTGCTGGTGCTTGGATGGTAAATATTCACCTCTCCACTAGAAGCTCTTTCCATTTGCATCAGTCAGCCTTCATGTTGTGCCACTACTGTAGTGCCCAGCAGAACTCTGCTAGGAACAAGCCTCAAAGGATGCATCAGAGACAGACTCCAGCCTGGGATAAAGCCCCATAGGGGCTTTTGGTGATGGGAGGCTGTGAGGAGGCACAGCAGCAGTGAGACATTATATCCTCCCAAACTTTGACAGAGAGCAGACAGGCACCAGGCTCTGGGATGATGAATGGGACAAACAGCTTGGGCCAGATGAAGGAAAAGTGCCACCAAGTAAGCTGTGAAAAGGGAAGGGAGAGAAGCTGTGGGGCAGGGAGCAGAGAAGGCTTTGCAGAATGAACATCTAAATTTGAAGGAAAGAGGGCAGAGATCCAAAGGTTTATTGACAGTTAAATAGCATTCTCCTCAGTTAATTAGTTTCATAGCTACTCTTAATAATATATCAAGTGAGCTGGAAAGCTTGCCAGTAATACTAGAAAATGCATGGAAAATGCTACCAGCAGGCACTGTCTTATTGAAAAGCTTCTGTGCTTTAAATGTCCATCTAAATCCCTGTCATGCTTCAGGTGAGCTGCACAATACAGTCCAGGGAATCTACTTTGCACCATTTGAAAAGCATGGGGACATTTTTGGTGTCAGAAGAAAATGGGGGTTGGATAGTAGGATTCACGTCTAGATGCTTCTGGAATTTGTCCCAAGACACGTCTCCACCTCTTGGATCCTTCCAGGCTCATTCTTTGTCAAGGAGGGTAGTGTTTTGTGCCTATCCTGGCTATGTGACTTTTAAAACAACATAATCCTGAGATTATGGTCAAGGCCTCTCCAAAGTGAAAGGTGTCTCACAAGACCTGAACAGTAATACCCTCAACAGCTCACTCTCACAAGAGTACCCAACCAGTGCCGTCCAAACCATTAGTCGCTTCTGAAAATCTTGGCTCATGGGGACAGTTTTGTCAGAGCATTGTCATTTAAAAAAACAGAGAAGGAAGAAAACTGTAAAAATACATTTCAGGAATAGCTTATAGAAACCCACCTTAGTCCTAAGTAAGACTGATGGGTTACTACCCACAGTGCAGCGAGGGGGGGGTCTGCATTTCTGGGGTAATTTGTGCTGCTCTGCAGCAGGCCGCTGCCGAGGTTCAAAAAGAGAAAGGTGGAGGACAAATTCCCAGAGTCAGGCATAACCTCCACTTCTGTAAGTGATTAGTGCTTTTCACTCAGGACCAACACTGGAGAATTTCTCTGCAAATGCCATTTTCCTTCGACTACCTTCCCGACTGCCCATTCATGGACACCTGCAGCGGGGAAATGCTGGCACACCATATGGCCATCGCTGCTCCTCGCTGCTGCACATCAACTGTGCAAGGAAGCCAGCCTCAGGGCATTTTTCAGCAGGACTCTGCCTGATTCTTTTGCAACCTCAGAACACATCTTGGGTTTCTCTGCTTCTGCTTGCCCCAGGATCTGTAAGGGAAGTGCTCACTGCAACAGATGAGTGACAGCTATGGAGACCCAGCGGATGACACGGTGCAATTGCTCTGGTTTCCTGCAGCTTGCTCTGCCTGACAGCGTTCTTCCACCTGTCTCTTTTTGGTCTGACCACTGCCTTTCCCTGCATATCACAGCACTTGATACTGGCCTGGGACAAGAGTGTAACCTGACTCCCAGCAGGTGGATCTCCAGCAATGCCACAGCCATCCAAACAGGGACGCAATCCCTGTTTCACACCTTTATCACTCACAGGATGAGAGCGGCTCAGAGGCATGTAACAGGCAGTTGTTTGTAGGTTTTTTTCAGTGCTTGGACTTGGGAAATACCTTTTTCTCCTCTACCCTCCCCAGGTGAAGGTTCCTCCACACATGGGGTGCCTGTGGCAAACACCCCCATCTTTGGGTTTGAAACAGTATAACAAGCATCACCAGGCAGTAAAGCCCAGCAAAAGCCAGGAGAGACAGACTCAGGGAAGCCTACTGACCTTCATGGCACCCCAGAAAGCCTGTCTGGGCATCCTGGGGCTGTCAGTGCTCCTCTGACACTACTGGAAAGCGCAGCTGAAAGGTGGCCAAGGGCAGGGACAGTAGCCAACCACCCTGTCCAAAACCCCTGTCTCTGGAGCTGGCGGAGTGCCCTGATATCTTGCAGGATGGCGAGACCTGTTCACCTTGTTGGGGTACAATTTGGTGTTAGATTCAATAACACCTCAGATACCTCCGAGGCACAGCAGAGCAGGGAGCAGGGAATTTCCCAGCGCTAATTATCGAGCAGTTGTTAGCCTGAGCGGCTTCCCCTGCCAAGGGATTAGGCAAAGCATTGTTTCTCACTCAATAAATCTTTACAACAAACGCCTAATTCTCCAGGCGCCATGTATGAAAATTAATCCCGATCCCCCCTTCCCTTTTTCTCATCACAGGGGTGTTTCCCTGCCACCACTTCCCCCAGCCCAAGGCTGTGATGACAGTGCAGGACCGGGTGAGGTGCTCTGCCAGTGTGCAGGGCTGGTGGTGACATGGAGGGGATAGTGCTGGTGCCCCTCCAGAGGCCCAGGACCTCACGTTGCCTCTGGCTCTCTGGATGCATCAAGAAGATAGAAAGGCGGTTTTCATCTCTGAGTGGTGCCATTAACATGTCTTTGCTAATTAGCTGCTGAGCATGTTATAAATGCTCAGAAATACTGAATGGGAGAGCCATGGTGGGAATTTCAGCACAAGGAGAATTTCCTGGCTCTGGAATCCGTGCATCCTGAAGAGGAGCTGCAGGATGCTATACCACTGTGGGGGCATCCAGGAGGCCAAAGGGATATGTCTTTCAAACCATGCTTGTAGAAGGAGCCAGGAGCCATGTTTGAGCAGAGTCAAACCCCGTTGTGCTGCAGGACCTCAGAATCTCCTCCCATTCCTACAGGTTGCCAGTCCCTGGAGGGAAGCAGAGAAGCTGTGCCCTCTCCCTGATTCCCACTCTGAGGAGAAGGTAGGAGTTTGGGCTGGGTTTTAATCAGGACAAAGGAGCAGGCCTACAGTGCTGCTGCATAATTCCTGCCAGTTCCCCAAATGTCAGCATGTCTCACAGACACAGACAAGAGTGTCATCCCCAGTGCCGTTTTTCACCCTGCTGCATTGCTTTCAGCCCAGCCTTCCTGCTCAGCCTCAGGGACACACAGAATCATAGAATGATATGGGTTGGAAGGGATCGTAAAGATCATTCAGGGTCAGCCTTCCACTAGACCAGGTTGCTCAAAGCCCCAACCAACCTGGCCTTGAACACTTCCAGAGATGGGTCATCCACAACTTCTCTCTGAAACCTATTCCAAGAACTCTCTTCTCAACATCTGCCTGTGGAATGTAGCTGGTACACCCCACTTGGACATGTCGCAGTCCCAAGAGCAGTGAAGGGCACATTTCTCTCTGTCCACAGTCTCAGAAAGAGAGAGAAGCATTGGGCAGTGTGGGACATAGGAGCATCAAAGGTACTGTCACTTTTATGAGAATTGCTTTATTAACAAGGCCCTAATTCATGCACAAAGTGGCTTTTGTTGTGTTGTGGAAGGTGTTTCCATCCCATAGCCTAAGAGACCAGAAGAGGGCTGGCATGGGGACAGCAATGTGGGATTTCACACCCAGGCACATCTCAGCAGCGCCGAATGCTCCCCGACTTCCAGCTTTCATGAGTACTGTCACAGTGAGGAGAACCAACAGCCAGGAGGTTCCTGCCCTTCCTCACATGGCTGCTGCCCATGCAGTGCTGTGCAGTGTTTGCTCACGGGGTGTTTGCTGTTCTCCTGCAACCTGTTCCAGCATCACCTCTTCCAGCATCACCATTTCCCATTCATGGCAGAACCACAGTGATTTTTCCCCACCACACACAAGCGTTTCCACACAGCGACACCCTTGAGTCAGCACATGCAATCCTCCCTCAGCAGTGCTGGGACTGTCAATCTTCTCACACCTGCTAAGTGATAGAGTGCTTCTCCCAATTTACTTATCCATCATTTTTATTGAGAAATCTGCTCTAGTCCCACACAGTTATATGAGTTAATGGAAGGATGATTAGGGGATTCTGCGGGAACGAGCTGTGATTTCATGCACGCTGGTGCAAAGCCGGGACTACACTGCACCATTTCCAGCACAGCTGCTCTGAGCAGGATTCAATCCCTTTTGCCATGAGTTTCTAATTATTTGTATCCTCCTTTGCTCGTTTTTATAATTTTAAATATCTATGTGTAGTATTTTTAAAGCCATCTGGGCGATTATTGCAGTGTTCCTGAGCAGGGAGAATACTGTGCCAGTCTGTTCACATCAGAGAGCATCTTTTCCTGATTAGCTTTTCTGGTGCCAGTTTGATCCCTACTAAGTCATGAGGAGGTCATTGCTGCTAATACCCCAGTAAAGGCAGGGAAGAAGCAGGCTCTCAGTCAGCAGAAACGCTGCAACACATAAACAGAATCATTTAAAGAACACATCAAGGTAAAAAAATTGTGAAAGTTCTCCAGTGAGTCCTGTTTCATTACGAGGTGAAGCCTGGGACAGGACATCAATAAGCTTCTGAATACCCCAAGTCCCAAAGCACTTCAGCACCTTAAAACATGTATGGGAGCTTTCACAAAACATCTGCTATTAAAAAATCTTCTAGGGCTTAAAGGCACACTTGACCTCTGAGGTTTAGAGAGAGCCAGCTTTTCCTCTGCAAAATAGAGGTCAGTGGCTTTCTGGTCTGAGCACAGGACAGGGGGCAGTAATAAGGACCAAGAAGAGGGTTTGGGGGTTTTAAAGAGCATCGTGGGGGTTGCAGTGAAACTCCAGTGATGTCCCTGAGGTAGTGCCAGTTTAGCATCAGCAAGGGAAGCTGCACAGTTGATGAGAAGTCCAAAGTCTTACCTAATTTACAAGACATTTTAAATGTGTGTGTTGAAAGGCACTGAGGGACATTCCCATCTCATCAGGCCTCGTGTTAGTGGAAGTCGGATAAATGCTTGCTCACCGAGAAGGGAATAGCATATCACCCCTGACATCCTTAATCACAACCAGCCCTGGAAAAATACCTACAAGGCACCTGACAAGTATGTTCAGTGGACAATAAACATCAGCTGCTCCTTTCATACATTCACTCATTCTGCATCCCTGTTCCTCTGGTCTTGTTGAAGCAGGGCTGGGATTTTGCCTCGGAGCTGATAAAGAAACCAGATCTTTCGCCAGCTGCTGGCTGGACCTGGGGACCAGGTAAGCAATTAGCAACTCCCCGTCCAGTGCCTGGCCTATCTCATCACCCTCTATGTGCTACAGCAGGAGAAATTCAAGATGGTTCAAGAACTTTTTAATCTAGAGAAAGCAGGAGAGATTTGGAGAACAAGCCTTTGCAACACACGAGCCACTACAAACTATGTCAAATCTGTCTCAACCCAAGAGCTGCTAAACTGTAGCTTTGACATTCAAGTGCTTGTTTAGCACATATATATCACAAAACTCCAGGAACTGAACTCTCTTTAAATGACAATTGATTAAACATTCAAGCTATATAAAGTACTGAAGCATTGTAAATACATTTTAAGGGGGGGAAAATCTTTGAAATTCACTTTAAGCTTTCTTTTCAATTATTTATCACAGAATCTCAGCCCCATTAAAGTCAGGCTTAATGGGCTTGTTTATATATTACAGAAAACATTCTGCTTTTAATTGCCTGCTGAAAGGCTCTTACACCAGCTTCTCTCAGCTTTGCATTACTTAGCTGGAAGGCAGGAGCCCAGCAAGGCAGAGGTGGGCAAATCCCCTCTGCACCTACATCCTGGGATGCTGAGTGGGGATGAAACTCACCCACAGAGATCAACCTGTCCCTTGAGAGGCTCTTTTGCTGGTGAATTCACCCCCAGCTCTCCTGGTACCACATAAGGAGACCAGATCAAGAGGCAATATTCCATTTTGCCGTAGACCCCTTACCTCCATGGGTCTTACATCCACGTCTATTCCCCTGGTATGGAATTACTGTGCCTGTGGCTTCTGTTCCTAAGATCCCTCTTTTTATCTCTTCTTACTGCTGGAAATGATCAAAGTTGTTTCCATGAGGGCTGACACACTGGGAGCCCCATGATTCTTCAGAGCTGGGAGCCCCCCAGCCCCATAGCAGCACTTTTGGGAGTGTTGAATGTTGGCTGTATCCTTCTTCTGCTTAAACACAGCTGAAGAAGATGCATCGTTAATTCAGAAAATGAAGTGTATCCTCACCTTTAGGAACAACTCCCTGAGAACTAGAAAGGGAAAAGTTTTCTGCTGGTGTGCACTGGGGAAATTCTAGAGTAGCATAAATATCTGGGTGGGTAGGAAGTGTTACTGTTGGGAGAGGAAAGGGAGGGCAGGAGAGGGAAGGGAAGGGAAGGGAAGGGAAGGGAAGGGAAGGGAAGGGAAG
>NW_020897693.1:49992909-50249422 GCF_003984885.1 Neopelma chrysocephalum
AGGGAAGGGAAGGGAAGGGAAGGGAAGGGAAGGGAAGGGAAGGGAAGGGAAGGGAAGGGAAGGGAAGGGAAGGGAAGGGAATACAAACTGAAACTAAATTAAATAAAAACATCCAAGGTTCCTTTCTCTGACACTTGAGCTTGTCTGATTTTAACATCCATTGCCCATGTTAGTAACTCAGAATATTTTGGCTCTGTATCTGCAGCAGGTCACAGAATCACGTCTGCAGTATCAATGCAGTCTTGTGGCCACCAATATTCCCCCAAGGACCTTGTGCAAGGCACAGTATTTCGGACTGTCAAGACATCAGTGCACTGTGCCGTCTGTGTGAGGACTACAAGTGAACATGTACTTCTGTGCATGGT
This sequence comes from Neopelma chrysocephalum, assembly GCF_003984885.1. Taxonomy (NCBI): domain Eukaryota; kingdom Metazoa; phylum Chordata; class Aves; order Passeriformes; family Pipridae; genus Neopelma; species Neopelma chrysocephalum. The sequence continues at coordinate 49,993,275 of NW_020897693.1, forward strand.
CCTGGGGCCATTTCTGACCCTGCTGATCAGAGCACCTTGTCTGACTTGTCTTGAGGGGAGAAGACAGAGAAATTCTTACTAAAAACACATACCACACACAGAGACAACCAGCCTTGTCTGTCATTACCAGTAGTAAAGTAATGAGTTCATATAAAGGCTGTGTGAGGGAAAAAAAACACACCAACTTTCCAGTTTCTTATTTTTTAAGCCACTTTCAGCTCTAGTGGTTAGTTGAAAGATGGAGGAGTAAGTTCTCTGAATTCACTTCAGAGAAATAGCTCCAGTTTCTTCAGAAGTTTGATTCTCAGTTACCTAAAGTTTGGAAGAAAAAGGAGAGTTGATGTCATAATGACTTCTGGATTTTATGCTGAAATTACATTTTTGGCGCTGCTAAATCCTTTTGTGTGCTATGTGGGATATAATGTAATACTCATCAGAGGCAGGCAGCAGGGAGGTTTACTGGCACTAAAATCAATAGGCACTGAATAAAATGGCTCCAAATGGTTTAGGATCATGTACACATCTTCTTTTGTAAGCTTAAAACCATTTGGAGAGGCATTAATTCATTAAAGGCCTCTTGAAGAATGTCATCATACTGTGTAGTCTATGCATATCAAGAGCATCATAGATTGTGGCTTTTATTAAGGAGGCTGGAGAATATAATTCTTCCTGGAGTACAACAGGCTTTAAAATATGGTGCACTTTGAGATCAAAACAATGTTTATAGCAATGTAGTTACTAAATATTTTAACATGTACAATATAAAATATAGTGCATCCTGGGATGTGTGTTTATGCTACTGAAGTAGCCACTAGATTGTCAGATCCATTACAAACCACCATACGGAGTTTTTTATTTGTTTTCATTTCCTCTATCTGTTTTGTTGTTGGTTTTGGTTTTTTATTGATTGCGTGATATCATAATCTATTTTTATATAGGGGTACCAACCCAAAGCTCAATGCCTTTTCTCTCAAACATCTTGCAGACATGCAATTAGCATGTCTACCCTTATTCATACCTTTCTATATGGTCATTTACACTTTCATATGGATAATGGGATTGAATCCCTTACTGGGAAAGTGGTGCAATATTTCCATTAAAAGGGAAGTAGTCTGCACATAACTGGGGACTGCCTCATTGCCTCACCCTACACAAGCCTGCAGCTGAAAATATCGCTGTGGCACAGAAGATAAAACTGAGAGCTTCTTGCTCTGAACATGCTGCTTGATGGAAATCGAGGTGACTCAGGGACTCTAGTATGGACCATGGTCACGGGAGCCACACTAACATGTTGTCTCCTGTGGACACCTTATGGCACCTTCCAGTCCCTAAAGGGTCTGCAAGAGAGCTGGAGAGGGATTTTTTACAAGGGTATATAGTGACAGAACAAGGGATAATGGCTTTAAACTGAGAGAGGGCAGGTTTGGATTAGATATTAGGAAGAAATTCTTTACTGCAAGAGTGGTGAGGCACTGGAACAGGTTGCCCAGAGAAGTTGTGAATGCTCCATCTCTGGAAGTGTTCAAGGCCAGGCTGGGGAGGGCTTTGAGTAACTTTGTCTAGTGGAATGTTCCCTCCCCATGGGAGGGGCTTGGAACTAGATGAACTTTAAGGTCTCTTCCAACCCAAACTATTCTATCATTCTTTGGTAACCTATCCAAATCTGATTATGACAGGCCATTCCCTCACCTGGTGCGGGGTGGCATCACCCTGCAGACAAGCAGTGGGGCTACACCAACACGTCAGCTGAAGAGTCAGCCCAGTGTGTCCCCTTTTCAGATTTACATCTGGGCGTTATTTTGGCTGCTGAGCACTCCCTCACATTTTAGCTACAGCACATCTGCTGTGGGGTGTGTGGAGCGGAAACTCCATGTGCTGCTTTGGCAGCAGAGAGCACAGGATCTGCAGTGGCCACGTGTGCAGCAGCCAGGGGAGCACAGGCAGTGGTGTCAGCGAGACAGGGAGCCAGCACGATCCAGGAGCTCAGCATGTGAGGGCTGCTTTGATGTACAGGCGCTTTTCCTGGGGACGGGATGTCACACGCAGGAGGGGACAGCCCTGTTCCTCTCCCCTGACTGTCAAACCACAACAGAGAAGTTGACTATTAATTGACTTAAAATAAGACCCTTCCTTTAAAACAGGTGTATCCACCTAATATTTCGGTGTTAACTACAGACATCAGTTCTGCACAGCTTCTGAGGTTCACAACGCTACTAACACCAGAAGGGAGGACTGGTTTCCCTGTGCCAAGTGCTGTGCTCTGCTGGCTTCACACCACCCTGGAAACTTCCCCATCTATGCCATTTAATGGGATGGCTTAGGGAGAGTGAGGAGGCATATCCAGTTCTTTATGGCTGTAAATCACAAATCATGGCCATCGAATTACGTCAGCCACATGCCCTCTGCCCAACCCTGAAATGCATGAATGATGGGCATGAACACAGCACATGGTGTGGTCAGAGAAGCCTGGCAATGAGGTTGATTCTCCACCGTCACCCAGAGCTGGTTCCCAGGCTGGCTTTTTCCACCTTATCTTACATAGGAAAGGTTTCTGTTGGCATGCAATGGGGAAGTGCTAGAGTAGCATAAATATCTGGGTGGGTAGGGAATACTACTGTTGAGAGAGGGAAGGAGAGGGGAGGGGAATACAAACTTAAACTAAATTAAATTAAAACCGTTATTAAATGAAACACTGTTATCATTCTAAAAACTAGGAAATTTGGCACAAGGACAGTAAAATTTACTACATTTGACCAGGAAGAGTGAGTAAAACTGAAATGTGCAGTTTTGTCCTCATCACACATGTTTGGCAGAGCCCTCTCATGAAGACTTTGACAGAATTGAGGATGGATTTTCCTGTTGTTGCTAGGTGGAGGGACCCCTAAGTAAGAGCATTTTGGATCAATTCCATTTTGCAAAAAGCATATGCAAGGATCAGTTTCTAGTCCTCCACAGACTAAAAAATTAATTAGAATATGTCTGAAGCTGTCCCATAAACATATCCTTACACTTACCCTCTTTCATAGTTTTGGTTCTATTTTTTAATTTGCACTAATTTTTTAACATGCACTAAGGCTGGAGTTAGTGGTACTTGCACCACATCCAGCAGCCTCACTGCAGCACCCAGGCCCACTTGCCTTTGCAAGGAGGGCAGGGCCCACACAAAAGCACAGCAAACATGAAACAGGGATGAGGAATCACATCCTGCAGGTAGAGGAGTGGCAGTGAGGAGAAAGGCTAGTTATCTGTGTGAAATTCCTGGGCATCTTCCAGCAACTGAAGTTCAAAGAAAACTACATTATTTGAGAAAGCTTTGAAATATTCATAGAAAGATACAAAAAATTGCTACTCAAATTCCAGGGCCTTTTCCCTGTTAATTGAAATGCTAAACGAGTTTCTGCTTGTCCTGATTTTTCCACCATTTTACCTGTTAGCAGAAAAACATTATCCTCCATGGAATAAGCTTCAAGACATTCCCAACCAAAGAAGAGTTGAAACTTCAGGATTTATTTAATAAATATTAATATTTACATACCTAATAGATTTCCTCTTTGCTTTACAGAATATATGTTCAAGTGTCTGAAAACACAAACATTCTGGGGTAGAAAATCACTGCTTTTTTCTTTTCATATAAATTTGATATTGGATTGCACTGTGTTTTCTATGGGGCTGAAAGCTTCCAGCTCCCACTAAATTCAGCTGAAACCACAGTGCCCTCTAAAAACATTGTAAAGCAGCCCATGGCATGAGTGGGTGGTGGGGTGGGCTGGTACAGAGGAGTGCAAGGACTGCAAGGTAATGGCTGACAGTGTGCTCCCGTTCAAGATGCTGAAACAAAAATGTCCCCTACAATGGTGTGCCTCACTCTCAGCACCCCTCCTTCCCACCTGCTGTGCATTAAAGAGGCCGGGCCTTAAGCTCTTGGGAAATGCTGCCTAGAAGGCTCTCTGGTTTATCCATTTGGTGTTTGGGGAGCTGTGCAATGACTGGTTGATCACTGCCAAGGGCACCCCCTTGGGTGGAGCACCAGAGGCTGTGGGATGCAGGGGAAGGTGTGTTCAGCCATTCTTCAATGGTTGCTGTCTCTCACCTGGCCAGGATGGGAAGGTTTCCTCCTGAAGATGCTGCAGCACACCCGGATGGGAGAAGTAGTTTGCTCTGATAAAGCAGATTGACCCAGGAAACCAAGGTGGATATTTTCACTCCTCTTGCAAAACACGTCTCTATCTCTGCTGGCTTCCCAAGTGTGGCCCAGAATGATGCAGAGGAAGAACAGACACTGAGGAGTCACAAGTGTGTGCTTACAACAAAGACACTTTGAAGAGTTTCTCTACTGGTGTTTATCCCCGCTCTCAACTGGCTCTTTAAACCCTTGCAGGGCAGGATCCTGTCCTCAATTGTCTTTGGCCTGTGTCTGCTGCCTCCCAGTTACTGGTGTTGAGGGTCCCTCAGAGCATAAGCTAGATTTTAAGCACAGGCTCAAATCCCAGTGAGTATAAGCATGAGTGAACACCAGCTCAGCCACGCTGCTCCGGAGCTTCACTAGAGAAGCATCTGCAGTAGGTCTCCTTGCGGAAAAGAAACCGCACCATAATGTCTCATCTCCTCTCAAGGGAAATGCAAAGCAATCAAGCCATTTAAGAATATATTTCAAGCTCTTCATAGCAGGTGTTAGACGCTATTCTTCGGCTGCTGACAGGAAATGTGTGTGCAATTCTCCTAGGTACCACGCTCAGAGTACGCTTCTTAAGGGCTTGCTGCTTAAAAAATTCTGCAAAGTGTAAACAGCTCTCATAAAATCAGATAGTAAATTGTCTTAGCTGTTTGTCCTGAAAGTGCTCAGCCAGCTGGGTCCTTCCTCCACATCAGAGCCAGACAGTCAACACAGTGCAGGGCCGTAATGAAACATTGGAAAAAGACAATTCCAGGCTAGGAGCTCATCTCAGGAAATCTTTCTAAAGAGAAAACGGAGTTGAAAGTTCCATCAGCTGTGAAAAAAAATTAAAAGAGGAGATCAGCATTTCTACAGAGACTGTGTAAAAGCATTTCTCACACCTTCCCTTGCTGTCCTGGCCATGGGAATGAGCAATCAGCACGACATAAACCAGCAGCTTGTGATGTATTCTCATGGGGGGAAAAAAACTTCCCTTCATATCAACACTCAAGCACTGCCTTCTGCTACTCATCATAGGGCAAAAAAAATCTGGAAATAAAACCCAGCTAGAGAATTTTAAAGCCTATTTTCCCTCCTGTTCCCAGAATAAAGGTAATTGCATAACAAAAGCCTCTGCAAAGGAATGACAGGGGACGTGTGCAGTGGGAGAGGATTTTTTTGACACCACGCGTTGTCCGGTCAAACCCTGTGCACAACCCCTTCCCAAAAAGGTTCCTGCCGTGCTGGTGGGCCGTGACAGGACCGTCGCTGGGGATGTCGCTGTGAACAGGGGCTGTCAGTGCCAACAGGGGCTGTCAGTGCCGATGATGGAGGCGCTGCGAGGGGAAGGCGAAAGGGAGGGGACGGTGAAGGGGGTCACCCTGCAGGAGCATCTGTTGAGGCCCGGGACATATGGAGCCTTTATTCCTCCTTGTGGAGGCACGAGCGTTTTCCTCACCTTCTGCCATCTCCTATTGTGTGAGGGGGCTGCGACCGACTCTGGGGACAGCTGCTGCCTCAAAGCTGCCTCCTCAAGGGGGATACCACAAAGGAGCCCATCCCCATCCCCTGCCTGAATCACTTCCCTCATCAATCAGGCAGCCACAGTGAGGCAGAAGGGGTGATGGATACCTTGAGCCTGGTTACCAGGGGACAGGGAAGCTGAGGCCTTTTTGCTTTTTTTTTTTCTGGGGGGAGGGTGTGAAGCTAAGGAAAAAATCTGGTGGGCTGCACCTTCTGTGAAAGGGAAAACCACCTTCCCTTTGAATTTCTGTGAATTTGAAATATGGATATTTAAAGATGTGGAGGAAAAAAGTAGTCATCCAGAGCTAATTATACAGCTGTTGAAAAGCCCAGTAAATATGTTACTCAGGGATATATAATACCTTTGATGTAGTTGTAATCCGACTGAAGTTATTATAGGTTTTCACAGCTGCAAAGCGATCCAGCTTAGGAAGGCTTTTTTTTTTTTCTGTAATTTGCAGAAGCAGAAAAGAAATTCTGCTGCCAATGCAAAATGAAGATCCTCATATAAACACAGTAACACAGCCTAAGAAAAATTATACTGGTACTGAGGAGTATTAACCTATCCCAAAGCCTGAAAGAGTTTACTGGATAATAAATGACATCAGTGACTCCAAAAGGGCTGGATTTCAGGAGGGCTCTTCTTTAAGACAATTAAAGCTTTAAATAAAAGTGTGACTTTGTGGTTGAGAAATCTCTCTTGCCTTCAAATCAACAAAAAGTAAAAGCTGTAAATGCTCTGAAAAAATATGTACTGAGCCATGAAATACAGGAAGGCTGCTAGTAAACCTCCAACAAGTTCATTTAAATTGATCATGGATGCAATAATATCAGGACACTTTGTAAATGGATGGGTTAAAAGCTGGAACTTTATTGCTGTTTTCATTCCCCAGGGCCCCGTGGTAAAACAAGTCTCCTCGCAAGTTCTCTAGGCACTGAATGAATTATTCACTCAGTTATGGGTCATTAAATGAGGCTGAGCGAGGGCCGATGTCCATTATTACACATTATTACAGTGTGGTGTATGAAAAAAGATTTATTTTGTGAAGATTGGCATGGGCATACTCTCAGGATGCCCAGTCGTTTCTGCCACAGCTTCTTCTGAACTCCTTTGCCAGAGCAAGGAGGTTGTGAAGCAGCAGTACAGCAGCACAAAATAGGATAAAAGAGGTTTGAGGTTAAAACCACAGGTAAAAGAGAGGAAACGTTCAGCATATTCAGATGCTAATTGCAGAGATGGCTAGGCTGGTTTTAAGCTGTTATTGCCCTGCAACTGCTTTTTGTCACCTTTCTGTGTCTCCCCAGGCAATGTGACCAGTCCTGGGCGAGCATCTCCTCTCCCAGACACCTGTGACTGCTGACTGCTTTCCCTGCATCTGCATAACCCATACCCAGAGCTGGCCACTCTTGATTTCATCTCAGATTAATCTGTTCACAGTTTTGCTAACTTTTAGTAACCTTTTGGTGAGTTCTAAACCAAATTCAAAATAGACTAAAGTAAACTTTTTCTGAGGATGAAGTTTTTCCACGCAACAATTCACCCTCTGTTAATAAAACTGGGACAGCCTCTCCACAGTGCCCAGAAGTGCTGAAATACAGTTTTGCCCTTGGTCTCACTTTCTCCTTAAAAAACAAAAAAAGAAAAACCACCAAAAAACCAAACCAGAGTGTTTTTTTCAGAGGTCAGGAAAAGAGTGAAGCTGCTGTTATCTAAGTAGTCCACATTTCTGGTGAGAGGCAGGACTGTGATGAGGACACACCACTCTCTGGGACTGGAAAACCAGCACATCCCATAATCCAGCACTATCTTGTATGATCAGAGGTAGATATGTAAACATGTCTCTGTTTGAACACAGTCTCTATGGGAATGAGTTAGCCAAACTTTTAATTTAAAACAGGACAAAAAATTCAGTTAAAACTTCTGTGGCCTTTATAATCAAAAATAAAGGCTAGATTTTTGTTGACCTAAACATTTTGGTAGTTATTATCTTGAAATCTTTATGTCGGTTTAGTTGAAAAATGCCCTGACCAGTTTTAATTGATATTTTCTAAATGAAATGTGATGGCTTTTCAGTTGAAATTACTTTCTGCTTAGAAATGCAAAATAAAAATATTTCACAAATCCTCAAAAACAAACCAAAAAAGGCGGTGAGTCCTAACAGCTTTCCTCCCACTCTTTCAGAGCTGTCAGAAAAGCAACATGAAAAAATTGGAGAAAAGAGAAAAAGAAAAGGTTATTATCATGGCCACATTTCTTGCTGCTTACTCAAGCAAAATTCCCAGCAGTTCAAATCCCAAGACCCCCTTTCAGTTTTCAGTCAGACAAAGAGTCATCCACTGAAGTTAATGAGAAAGCATCCGAGCTATGAGTGAAAACTGAGAAAGGACTTCAGGACTTGCCTTAATGACTTAAAAAGACCATACCCTGAGTAAGAAGGAATTTGTAATGAAATGTAAGCCCAAGACACAGCAAAGGCAATTTAGCCTGCTATATTGCTTTTCTTAGTATTACCTTTTATTAATGTTATTGTTGAGCTCGACATACACAACCAGTCTCGAGGGGTGAGGAGGCAATAGCTGCTCTCTAATGCAGTTTTTCATTTCTGAGCCCTCAGTTCAAGCCCTTCAGGACACTAATTATCCAAAGTTGTTATCATCTGACAGCTGTCAATGGCCTCTGCAAAATGAGGTGGTGGTGGCAGCCATGCTCCCCATGGGCACGTGTCAGCATCACACAAACACTACTACAGATTGCCCGGTATTTTTCTTGGCAGTCTGGACATTTATGGAAACAAACTTGTCTTCTCGCTCCTAGTGGGAACTGCTGCTCTTCACATATAAAAGAAAGAGGTGGATGGCTGAAGAGCGTGTCCCTCCAGTGTAGATGTTTGTGGTGAATCGCTGAAGAGCATGTCCCTCCAGCGTTAATGCTTCAGGGCATCACCAGTGATCTTCAGGCTCCAGAGAAGTCACCTGAACGTGCTTTAGGTGTGCTGACTGCAAGAATGAAGATTAGTTCAGTAGTCAGCACACTAACAGGAAATGGGCAGCTCTTGGCCACAGACCCATTATGGGCATGTCCATGCTCCAAGGGTCCTCGTGGGGGACTTGAACCCATTTCACATGTTGTGAACCAATTAGCAAGTGGTCAGGCCACAGCTCAGCTAAACAGGCAGGCAGTGGACATACCCTTCTTCTATACTCCATTCTACCACTAAAAAGAAGTATCTTGTTTCCTGAAGTGGGTTGGGGGACCATGGTCCTACAGACAGGCACCAGCTTCAGAGGGAATGGGGCTGTGAGCTACACTGCCTCTTAGCCTCATTGCCAAGATTTCCCAATATTTCACTCCTCATATTTCACAATTACCTAGGAATAGATCCACCAGACTTTCCTACACCAAATCTGGACAACTCTGCCTGTGTATACGTGAATGTAGATGGCTCCTGCTTCGGCTTAGCAGCAGCACAGGCACATTCAGAACCCCTGGACCAACTGACACCAGCAAGCAAGTGTATTGAGACTGAATCCTACAGGCAGCACCCAGAAAGAGAACATCAAATTGGTTTTGGTGGGGCAGAACTAAGAGGACCCAGTTTCCCTTGGGTTTGTGTTTTCTGCCCTCTAGCCTACACAATGACAACTTATTCCTCGTAATCTCCATCACCAGCAATTCTGAGCTGCTATGTAGTGTCTAGCCAGGTGAGTGCTGCTCTTCTGGTGCATGCTAGAAACTGGCACCTCCTTTCTTTAGCTGGAGCTATAATTCAGAGGTCTCTCCTCCAACAGCTGTCAATATTCACTCAACTTCTCAGATTTCAGTTATCTTTGAAATTTCAGGTGATAACACACCTTTTCCTGAATCACTGTCCCTTTGAGACTGAGAATGAGAGATTTGCCAAAGTAAGAGAGAACAGGCATTCAAGGTAAGTCCTCTAGCCTGATGCTTAGGGCATTCACCCAGACAGGTGGGTCTCACTTCTGTTCCCTGCCTTGGACATGTTTTCCGTATTTCATCCTGTTTCTGCTATGCAAACACTGGAGTTGCACCAACAGGAGGTGCCCCAGCAGGCACAGTGAGGTTTAACCCCCCTTCCAGAACTATGCCTCTGTGACAAAGTTGGAAATTAGAGCTGGGATTAGGATTTTAGGTGGTTAAAATCCTTGTAATGGCCCATCGTTAGGGCATGAGCCTCCCTCAGGAGGGAAATGTGAGTATGAGGCTCAGGTAGTGGATCATCCAGGTACTACAACAGTGTAGAGCATACATGGATAAATGACATAAAATCAAGCAAGGTAAATGAGTAATAATAAGTAAGTTACTGCCTTCTCTTTCCATAACACCTCTCCCACTTCATTAGATACAATTTCACTCCTCTGAATATGACAAACTGGGCCAAAAATTCCTGGCCTAACTCAGTCATTCCACTAGCTTTGATCAGTAACTGAAGGAAAACTAATTTGCTCCGTTTCTAGAACTGGAGCTGGAGGAATAAAATTCGAGAAAGGGGCAAGAAAAAATATTTTGTAATATAGCATGATTTATGTACATGTCTTAAGCAGATAATTCAGGCTGAATGATGCTTAAAAGGCTATTATAGATTTGCTTCCAGCAATGAAATAGCCTGTACTGCTATAAAATGTCTGCCCAGGGCACTTCAGTGATTTTGGGATTCTCTTTCTAGACTAGCCAGGGGAAATAGCTGCTGTGTCTGATAATGGAACCTTCTCTTTTTTATGGTGCTGGAACAGCTCTATGCTGTTAGCATGAGGCTGCTGGAGATGAACGAAACATGTATTTTTAAACATGCAATTGTTTTAAAAGTATTAGCTCTTCTCCACGCTGAGATATGGGGAGATTTCCATTAAGCCAATTGGTTACTGTGTATTTCTTAGACCTACACTGGACCGAATGTGATGGGTAAAGTCTCTCTCAGGGACTGTCAATCTGTCCTTTTACAACGAGCAGAAGCGATTTCAATTTCTTCTTTCCAGTCAGAAAATGCTGATTCAAGAAAACAAACTCTCTTGGCAAGAACTCATTACTTGTGAGAGACCTGTAGAGAAATGCCTCGGAGCTGCGGGAAAGCCACTGCTCTTGCACAGAGACCCAAAAAAGAGAGATGGACTCATGGACCTCAGGCTGCTGCATCTGCCTGGCCAGAGCACCCAGTCACCCATTGGAGAGGTCATTTTTCATTTCATTTTGGGCAACTAATTCTGTGTGAAGGAGTGGATGCCACCAAAAAAGCAAAATTGTGTCGTGGCACCCCAATCTGTCAGAAACCTAATATGCATTTTATTTCTGCATAGAAGGAGGCAATACTGAAGACACGGAAAAGTCCCATGGCATGGGAACATCATTTTCCACTCAGCTCAGATAAAGGGCTTTTAAAAGCCAGTGCTGCTCTTGTCAGACGTGGGCACTGAAACAAGCATAAGATGTTCATTATTAACACCCTGAAGTCCAAAAACTCTGGAGACGTGGCAGAGAGGTTCTTGTCAGATATAAAAACCAGGATAGCATACAGCCATAGCCAAAGGAAACTTCATAAATTGAAACATTGGCATATAAAATGTATAGTGCAGGTGTTATTTAGAGACACCATTTTTAAAGGCCCTGTAAAAGCTCTGGCACAATTTTTTTACACCCAAAAGGTGGAATATCCAATTTTACCCCTCCAGCTTTAGCACTTGGGTTTTGCGTAGATAACATTTGGATAAGTAAAACTGGAAGAGAAACTTCAAACTTGCCTTATAAAATCCAGGGCATGGAAGAGACTTACATAGAACTTCTCCACCATTTTTCCATTTTCCTGATTGAGCCCACACCTTGAAAAGAAAAATAAGTGGTGGTGGGGGGGCAGCAAGGCGAAAGAACAGCTGTGTTTAACTGTTGGCTTTGGTCTGCAGCTCCATTTCCTTGCACACTTTTAAAAGGAATACCTGTGTTTATTCTAATGGAAAGCATCTGTCTGAAGGTGCTCACTGCTCCTATGAACATTTTCACAGACACAGTGCTCAGCCCCATCTGGCTGGGTTGCTGGTGATGTCATTTCACACAGCATCAACCAAAGCACTGTTGAGCAGATTTTTTTTTCTTATCTCTTCCTTCAGTTCAAGGAAATGCAAAGTAGCAAATAGCAAACGTGCTGCGCCTGCTGTGCCAGAAAAGGATTTCTAGGTTGAAGATTTGTTTGTTTGGAAGGGAAGGCTTTTTTGCCTGACCTGGGAAATTGCCATCTGTAGGTAGATTCAGTTGAGTTAAGACCCACAGGCCAAGAACATTTAGCTTTTTTAAAGGACTTTATGGAGAAATTATATTGGGCGGAGGACTGAATCTGCGCAGGCTGGTATGGGTCAAGGAAGAGAGAAGAGTAAGCAGCAGCAGGAAAATAGGACTGTAAAATGTCAAGGACACTGTCAAAAGTGAGTTTTATCTTTGTCACCAACAAATAAAATAGTCTCTATTCCTCCCTTGGTCACTGATTGCTTGGGGTTTGCTTCAATAAGTAAATTTTAGCAAAAGTAGGTGTCTTTTATGCATCTTTCCTTCAATGCCTCTCCAAAGGCATGAGCTGCTGGTGCTATCTAGGGTAAGATGCGTGCTGTTGCTTTCATAACACAGTTTCACACACTTGTGCCTTTATTTAGAAACACGGGAACTCCCAAGCTGACTGGAGCTGCCACGTTCCCCTGGCTGGACTACTGGGTACGAGCTGGCACAGCTCAAGGGCTGGATGGTGCACAAGTCTTCTTTTTCCAGACTGGACATCTAATGGCAAGGGATGCACAATGGGCGTATCTCACCAGGGCTGCCATACAAAAGTCCTTCCTTTACCAGTGTGTTATAATTCCTGCCCAAAAACTAAGCATGAAGGGGACCATGGCCTGGAGCTGGTCCTTGGCACAGCACTTCCCATCTCCCTGTCATGCAAAATGGGGAATCGGCAGGAGCACATGGACAACTATCCCTGGAGACTAAGGGCACCTTAATCAAATGTTCAAAAAGACGTGCAGAAAGCAGTGAATTAGTGTCTGATCTTGAATTTCTTTCACTAGTCGTCCACCAGGTTCAACATCAGTGCTGAGCCTGGATGCACCGCACTCTGCCAACCCAGATGCGCAGGCTGGAAAATGAGATGTGTGTCTTGAAAGGTTAACTCCTTTGAGGACATTTTAAAACAAACAGCCACCACTATCAAAGGCTTTCTGCCATCTCGGAAAAGCACATGGCAAACAAGCTCAGGCAGGTACCACAGAGGGGAACAGGAGGGGAACAGGGCCTGGCAGCTACATGACAAACGGTCACAAAGCAGCAACCGCAACCCCAAGCATCACACTTGGACCAAAGGAGAAAAAAACCCTGGAGTAAAAGCATCTTCTAGATCCTACTGAAGGTCAAATTCTGCAAAGCTGTCCACAACCAAGCAAACCTCTGAAGGGTGTGGGGTCTTTTCTGTCATTAAATGGCCATTTCTCTCCTGTAACTGCCCCGTGGGTATTAGTAAATTCTGTGTTGGTGAAAGACTAAACAGGCTTCTGAAAAGGAAAATGGGAGTTAAGTGTATTGACAAGTTAACATGAAGCTGGACATTTTGAGATGACTTTCTCTTCCTACACATATTTTCATTATTCTTCTATTTTTTAAAACTCTTGAGTGATGTTAGAACACTCAGGCTTGCTTCAAGTAAACTTCTTACTCTGTCTGTTTCCTATTTCACCATATGTGCTCTGTAGAGGTTTCTCCAGTTTCTTTCACTCTTGTTTTCTGTCCTTTTAACCTTAAAAAAAAAAGGAAAAAAAAAAAAAAACCAAACCAAAACACCACGGTTATGAAAGGTTGTTCTAGAAACGCCCTTAAGTGTTTTTCTAAAATATGTTAATATCTCCGTCTACCAAGTTACCTTGTTTTAAGTGGAGAAATCATCCTCCATTAATATTGCATTAAAAACACAGTTTTTCTACATCAAGGGCCAAACTCCACTTTCAGAAGTGCACACATAATGTTGCTGAAAGGAATGGCAGTTCCACACAGGAATCCAGCAGCAACATCTGGCCCCAGATGTTTTATTTATTTGTAATTTAACATTGCATTATACAATATTCATAATTTTGCTGCTTTCCATTTCAATGACTGTTATTTGTATGACTTTAAGAGGCTGCCTGAATGTGGTTTTAGTGCTCAAACAAGGAGAAATGAGTACAGCAAAGCAAATCTGCACATATTTTTGGAGTTTCAGAAATCTTCCTGATGAACTACTCTCGTCTCAGCAGTGAGACATGCTGAACAACTGCAATTCCAGGGCAAATCAGTTGTGAAAACACCTAGAGAGCTGAGTTTCAAAAACAAAGGCAGCTCGCAGGCAAGGACATGTCCGTAAGTTTTAGGAGAGGCGGCTGGTCAGAGAGCACATGGCAAACTTGTGGCACAGATGGAAGAGAGTCCCAGTGCAGTGTCTCTTCCCCTGTATGAGTGATTCCGTGTGGCTCTTATCCCTGTTGTGGGGATTGGGCTGGAGATGCCGGCACAAAGGTCAGATGCTGAAGCTGAGCATGTGACTTATCCTTTCAGAATTGGAAGAGTTTATAAAAACACTAAAAACTAAGTAAAGCTGCTGCCATTACTTGATTTCGTTAATTTATTAGGTTTAAGGCTTTTCTTTCCCCATGTGCAACAAAACTGGAGCCCTCCTGTCTTGTCCTGTTTTTAGCTGGGAGGGAGATAATTTTCTTCCTAGCAGTTGGTATCATGTGGTGTTCCGGATTTAGTTTGACAATGTTGATAACACATTGCTGGTTTAGTCGTTGTTAAGTGGTGCCTACCCTGAGTCAAGGATTTTTCAGCTTCTCATGCCCTGTCAGCAAAAAAGTTGGAGGGGCACAAGAAGATGGGAGGGGACACAGCCAGGACAGCTGATCCTAACTGACCAAAGAGATATTCCATATCATATGATGTCAAGCTCAGTCCATAAACTGGGGGAAAGCTGGCTGGAGGCCACTGATTGGGAAATGGCTGGGCACTGGTCAGTGAGTGCTGAGCAACATCGTATATTCAATTCTTTTGTCATTATTGTTAACACTATTATTATTTTCTTCATTTTCTGTCCCATTAAACTTAATCTTGACCCACGAATCACTTTTAGTTGTCACTTTTCTGATTCTCTCCCCCATCCCACTATGGGGGTGGGGGTGAGCGAGAAGCTGAGTGGGGCTTAGTTGCCGACTGCGATTAAACCATGACACCTGTAAAGTTAATCCTGACCATAAAAGAGAAATCTTTGTTAATATTTGCAAATCTTATCACTGGAATGGAAATGGTGACCTGTGGGACTGTCCCACTTTTCAAGCAATTGAAGCATTAAGACTTAATTTATGCACTTGAGAAGAAATTTCCATATCACAGAGATTGCTTCGTTCCCTGTTATGACTTATGAAGGGTGTTACTAGTAAATGAAACCATAGAGATCTGTATTACGTAAGGACTTGTTTTGACATGTATAGTGCATCTTATTTATGGTGATAGTCCAAATGTACTGATTTAATGCAACTGAACATTATGACAAGGTTGTCCAGACCAAAAAAAAGGCTAAAGAAAGATTACATGATCTTCATTTCACTATGCATCAAAATCCCAGATAGCTGTGACACTTAAGACAAGTTGTCTGTGATGCACTGAGATTAATTGGGTTTTTTTATAGTATTGATGTGCAAGATGCACTATTGGGGAGGGAAGGGACAGAGGAGTGAGAAAGGGAGGGAAAGAGGGAAAAGACAGCAGCAAAAGGGAAGGAGGGTAGGAGGGAAGGAAGGAAGGAAGGAAGAGAGGAAGGAAGGAAGTGAAAGGAAGTCCTGGTGAGAACTGAGGACTTAATCATCACCACACCATCTGTGCCCCTCAGCTGTGGCCCAGTAAGAGCAGCTTCCCCTGAGATATCCTGTTGGGTCCTGCCCTCCCTCTGCTCCAGCAGAGCTGCTCGTCTTCCTGCGCGAGTTGGATCCCCAGTAAGCTTCAGAAGAGGCACTGAACCTTTTCACCCCAGAGCCTTTCCTCCCCAGTTCTGACCAGGACTACAGCACCTCAATAAGTGCAGCATTTGTTCCAATGACTTACTGTTACCAATGACTACAGTAAGTTAAGCATTGCTGTGTATTTCTGTAAAACAACACTAAGCAGAATCAGAAATGCATGGATTCATCTCAAATCCCTATCTTGAACACATTTCAAACCTTATCTGGCATTTACTGTAAGAACTCTGGTTAGAATTATTACACACATAACCATCTTTGATATGTACTTGATTCAACTCTATCCACAGGCAAAAGGTTCCACCACTGAACCCTAAACTTTATAGACATGTGAGATGGCTTACTTAATTACAGTCCATAAGATATTCCATGAAGATAGTAATCAAAATACCAACTGGTGATCCCCTGCTTAGCCGCTTCTCCTATGAATCAAAAATAAATTATTCTTTGTCTTCCTTGTAGAACAGGGTTGTTGAAAACAAACTACTAAATTTTGCTTTTAGGGCTCTCAAAAGACTAAGTAAGACATATTAGCTGTCTAAGGACAGAGAACTTTCTATTCTTGGTGGAATTCTTGTTGGTTTAATTGGGCTTTGTTCAAAAAATAATGTTATTTTAAAGGAGCAATGATAAGAGTGTGACTATTTTTATACACTCAATTGCTGGTGTATTAGAAGTCTGTTGTAGAGTTAGTGTTACATATATTTGTTATTTTCTGTGATGTGTATAAACAATATTTGGGTATTTTAAAAATATACATGACTATTACTGTAACACATGTAACAATCCAGCCAGAATACCAGCATTTTCTCTGTTTGACAGAGGTTACAGTGTGGGCAGCTGCAGAAAAGTTTTTTGCCACATCACAGCAAGCTGGGATCCAACTAAGGGCTTAACAATTCTCCCACATTCCCATTTTTACAGGTCTTTCCAGTTTTTACCATCCCAGGCTTCAACCTGTGTGAAGCACTAGTGACTTTCTGACTCTCACCCCCATGTAACCATACCCACAGATGTGTGTTTGCCCCTTCACAGAGTCACAAAATGATTTGGGTTGGAAAGGACCTTAAAGATCACCAAGTTCCAACCCCCCTGGCATGGGAAGGGACACCTTCCACTGGACCGGGTTGCTCAAAGCCTCATCAAACCTGACCTTGAACACTTCCAGGGATGGGGCATCCATAGCTTCTCTGGGCACCCTGTGCCAGTGCCTTACCACTCTCACAGTCAGTATTTTCTTCCCAATATCCTCTCTAAACCCATTCTCTGTCAGTTTGAAGCCATTATCCCTTGTGCTATCACTACATGCCTTGTAAAAAGTTCCTCTCCAGCTCTCTTGTAGCCACTTCAGCTACTGCTGTAAGGTCTCCCCAAAGCCTTATCTTCTCCAGGCTGAACAACTCCAACTCTCTCAGACTGTCTGCATGTGTGCTCTGAAGCTGGGAAATGCCAGCTATCTCATATGGGCAGTCCCCACTGCTTATAGGATAATATGATGAAACTCCACCCTCTGCTTCTGTGATTTCCAAAATGTAGGGCCCTGAGGTTCTTCTGGTAAGCACCAAGCTTGAGTTTCAGTCCATATCACTTGCAACCGCTCACAATGAGAGTCTGGCTTGGATTTCATCCACAGACACAGGATAAACACCGAGGGCTTTCAAATCAATAGGGGCAGACTGATTCCCATTCCTCCATAATAAGATCAGCAGTGCAGAATTGGAGAGTAAGCCTGGAATTTATGGCTTCATTTATGATGCACAGCACTTCATCTTCCATCTACTCCACAGAGTCAAGAGGGAGCTCCACTATTGTTAAAACTATATCACTTTCAAGCTCATAACTTACCAAGTGCTCTGCTACACTCTTTTCCTAAACAGGGTAATTATCTTCTACTTCATACTGGGTCAAACCCCAGTTGTTAGCATGAACTGATCAACATGAAGTAATTTAAAGAAGCTGTTGCAAGAAAGACATTGTAAATTACACCTTTTATTTTGGCTTAATAAAGCTTCCAACAGGCATTGCGATGAATAATGTCCAGAATCTTTCCCTGTGAACTTCACTTAATGTTATCCCAGCCCTACTAGTCCTGCATTTCTACAGAGGAAGCTTCTTTGACTCAAGCAGGCTGGATTTTCTGTCACCATCTTTCTTCTGGATGGTTGTTTCCCTCATCTTAAGGATAGATGAAAGGAAAGAACAACCACACAGTGTTAAGAAAAGCAACCTGGCAAGGAGCTGTGCTCTTGTGTAACATCTAACTGTTGTCAGCAGGCTATGGTTGAACCTGCCCAAGGAAATCAGAACTATGAGTCCAGATTCCTCTGTCAGCATAAGCTTTTCATTCACACCTTAGTACAGTTCTTGACAGCTGTGGCTTCCTTGTCAGATTAAATGTATCAGGATTCTGTGTTTGTTTTCAAACCAAGTAAAAAGAAAAAAAAAGCTTATTAGAAAACATGCCAATTGCAAAAAGGCCAGAATAATTGTACTGACTCTACAGTCCTAATTGCATCTCATTAATTCTGAGACCAGAGGTGGAAAGGTGGGGAATCGTGAACCCAACCAAACCAAGCAATCCTATGCCCCAGGAATACAGTGAAATCCATCACAATCCATGTAGCAATAATTGTTACTTGTTTGTGGTGGTGTCTAACACAATCCCAGTGGTTTTCAAACACCCAGAGATTGTTCACTCTGCAAGAAATGCAAACCCAAAGGGGATGCATTACAAGCTTGTGGGTGGATGCTGAAAATGTGGGCACCCTCCTTCCCAGCCTGTGACATGATAAGGACAGCCCGGCCAGCGTAGGCAGGCAATGAAATCCCTTCCAAACTTGCCTTTCTGGCTGTGGGGCTGACTCAGAGCTGTGTTGCAGAGCACCCTCTCCCTGCTGCATACCCTGAAGGCAAACAGACTGCCGGTGACCCGTGGGGAAATGGCCACAGTTTGGTGGTTAACCTGCAGTCTCTCCTGGTGCCAACAAAATGTCAAGGTTAAAAGTAAAGGCAGTTGTATAATGCAGGTTGTGCAGGTGTGCAGAAACAATGTCTTTAGTTATGGATATTAGTTCAAGAGGCACATCTTTGTCTCCTCCACCTAAAAAGTTGACGGGACACTTGCACAACTCCTGTGGGCGGAAATCTACCCTGAAAATCTCAACCTAGGAGTGACAGTGTCCTTAAATATACTTTTCCTCCGTAGTCAAGCCTTGCCCCAGTGTGAACCAAGTTATTCACCCACTCAGTGCTTGCTGAAGATACCAATTGTATCACAGCAAGGGCAGTGTGTGGTCTCCATCTGTCAGAACCGACACGGATGTTATATGAAGTCAAAAGTCTCTGTCAGGGTGAAAGTCTTACTTAACTCTATGCCACTGCAAAGGAAATTATTTTGTCTCATCAGCAGGTTGATGGAGACCAAACTCTTTAGAAATGGAAAGATATTTAACACAAATTAATACCTACCATTAATAGAAACAATATGTGTAATTTATCACTAGCTCTTCAAAAATCCTGGGCATGGTAATAACCAAACGTTTCCAAAAGTAAAGTTAGAGGGGGAGTAACTACATCATATATCAGGTTCTGGTGGTCATGGAATCAATCAGTGTCTTCTTTTGCTGTATAGCACCATGATTACTCCTACACTTGGCATCTGTATGCTATGCTTGTAAATATGAATGCTGGTTTATTTGAAATATTTGTGTTTTTAGAAAACTCAGGTGTTTTTCCTTGATGTGTACAAAACTGGGAGACAGACAGAATTAGTATGAAGTTATTCTATGAACTCACATGTCCAATTTGAAAGGGTCGAGGAGTGTCTATGTGTGTTTTCGGATCCAGCAGTAGAAATTATTACCTTTTTTTTAAAAACTGTATTAACATGGTTGCAGCCAGTTATATGGGACATTAGGTGGGATTCTGAGAGATAAAAAGAAAAGGAAGAGGAGAAAATATCACCTTCCGGAGAACTTAACCAACTGATCAAACTGTGATAAAAATCTTCAGAAAATGAAAAACCGAGCAACGTAATGAAGATGTGACATTTGGGACTGACAGGATCTGTCCACAGCAAAAATAACTTTCACTGCCACATTAAAGACACAGAAGAGTTCCCTGCATTGGATCCCCTTACAGAGGGTGATGGGTGGAGGGTCTCACTGCTGTGCAGCTCCTGTGCAAGGGCAGGTACAGCCAGAGCTCTGAAGAAGAGGAGCTCAGATCCTTTTTGAAGAGTAGGATAGGAGCAGACAGTGTGAGTGAAACTGAACCTTTAGTGGAGAATGTTGCTATAAAAGAAGCTCAGAGAAAGCCTGCTGACAAGAAGAGGATCAAATATTTTCATCCCCCAAAAAAGAAGCTTGGGAATCTTATGAAACATTATCTGTCACTGCTTATAGCCTGTTCTTAGCAGTGATATTTCTGACAAGGACTGATCTCAGTGATCTCTCACTTGAGAATTACATGCAGCCTGTATTATTCTGCTAATTTCTCTCTGACTCAGAGCAGGATGCAGGTAGAATCTGTAATGATTTCATTGCAGCCATTCTGTCTTGGACTCTAATCTCACTAGATCTGAGAGATAAGCAAAATCAAGGCAAAAACCTAACCGGAAAGTCTCCAAGGAAAATCCAAATGCTAAGGAGGGAAGCAGGATGACTCAGGGCTCTTTCCCAAGGGCTGCTTCTGAATCTGTTCTTTTAACAAGGTTGTAGAGGGCACCGAACAGCAGAATATAGTTTCAGATCAAGCACGTTTGAGATCTAACCATTTATAACCATTAGCAAGACTGTATTGCAGGATTGGACCTATGAATTACTGTCATGGCTAAGGATATCGAATTAGGCATTGAACAAACTCAGAACTGAGGACAATCTGTGAGGCTAAAAAGGTTACAGATAGTATTCTAAAGAAAAAAAAAAGGAGCTTTAGGAAAAGTTCATCTCCTCCTTCACAGTCCTTTCTCATACATCCAAACAGCTCCATTTTCATACCAATTGGAGCCTGTTTGATGGCATCACGTTTTCAGCTGCGAGGCCACTTGCCTCTGCTTGCAAAGAAATGTTTTTTGGCAAATGAATGCCAAAAGTCATTTTAGGATCTCTGACTGAAGAGCACTTCATAAAAATATTAACATAATTTGGTGCTGTCATTTCTAAAGCATCTCTTTAATGAGGGGAGCTGTTTACCGGTGACTGAGGCAGGCGTTGCTATCGCAGAGATCATTTATATTTCACAACGCTGTCAAATCCTGACAAGCAGCAGATTGTAACAGGATGGCTCCTGCTTTTTGATGCAATGTTTGGTACTCTCCACTCACATGTGAACGGGCTTTCTGTTTGTACCTTGTCAAAAGAGGGGAGAGCAGCTCTGGGAAGGGGGTAGGTGTTTCTACTCAGCCTGACACATTCAATTTACTTCAGTTATGCTTGCAGTGGGGTAAACATTTTTGTAAAAGAGGGTGTTGGCAATAGCAGTGGTCGTCTCAGGAGCTTATGGATATTCTTTTGCAATTCTCATCAGATGGGAATGTGAATGCCCCACCATGGCCTGCAGTCACTCACACCAGACAGCCAGAGAGGATTTTGTTGCCAGCCTATTTTGCTGCCGGCATGCCCTCCGTGACAATGTAGTCCTGGCTTAATGGTTGGACTCGATGATCTTAGAGGTCTTTTCCACCCTGAACAATTCTAGGATTCTAACTGCAGCCACGGAGAACAGTTCCCTGTGTCCCTAAAGGAGTCAGAGCCCTAAGGCAGGGCCTTTGTGGAAGCTGGAATTGCAGTAGCTAGACTGTCCCCATTTAAGCAGCCTGAAGGATTTAAGCGACCACTTGAGCACTTCAAAGCACGCAAAGGACTGCAGCCCAGCTTCTCAGGGGTGGCAGGTGATGCAGTGCCAATGAAGGCAGAGAGAGACACTGACACAAACTGGCTGGCGTTTTGGCTCTCCAGGCCGTGTTCACAGATCTATGAGGTCTTGGACTCACTCAAAAGAGTTTTTCATGAGGGCCAGTGGAAAAAATGCTCAGCTCTAGGCTATTTCTTGCAGACTCTGGTATTACAGAAGCTAGGCGGCAAGCTCATAGCAAATGAGCAGTCTGCCAAACTAGAAGCTTTTAAATGGAACTGGACTGAAGAGAAGCTAAGATGCAGTTTGCCAGAGTGAATTGGCCCGGCTGCAGAAATAGCTGGAGCAACTGTTTTCAAGGTATTAATCATATCTCCCTCCTGACCCACTCTCCTCATTCTCACCAGGGTGGCTGTGCTGGGCAAGCAGGTTTTCTGCTCTCCTACTGACATGGACTTTGTGAAGCTCCAGCCTGGCGCCTGCAGCCCGCCTCTTTTTAAGGCTCAGCAGCACTCCAGCAATGCGAAGGCAGCTGAGGTAATCGAGGAGTACAGATTTTACAGTATTGTCTGCAGTTCAGCAGTTAGCTGGTACATAAAGGCTCTGCTTTCATTCGTAGCCAGTGCTGGCAGAAGGCCTGTATTATGCCCTTTCATTTAAGACAAAGGCTCTCACACTGCAGTCTCCGGTGTGGAGAAATCTTTTGTACAGGCAGAGCCAGTGGGAGAAGGAGCCTTCTGGTCCCTGTGCTCCTTCTGCAGGGAGATTATAAAGAAAACCTCTTCCTTCTGCACGTGGGCCAGATGAAGAACTGAAGCAATAATGCCTTTTTATCACAGTAATTACAGTGCCCATTGTTTTAATGACAGTGTTGTTGGGAAACAGGAATAGACCACAGTCCCAAGGAGTTGTTCCAGTGTACACAAATAAACGATTTTATTATATTGTTGTCAGATTAGATGGACCACTCAGCATTACTTATACTACCATTTTCCCCCACAATTCTTTGTGCGTGTGTGTATTCATTTTATTTAAACAGATTATGCAAAATACCCAGACCGGGAGGACACAAAAGGCCACTTTCTCTGGAAAACTTCCTTTGGGACTGGTAACAACAGGCTGAGATGGGCAAGGGAGACCTCATCTGACCACAGCACGGCCTGCTTAGTGTGGTTATTTACAGCGGAACAATACTCTGCTCACAGAAAAAGTGCTGAGAATAACTGTTTTCTGTTATTTCTTAAATTGGACATCTCCAGAACACTCAAACACACATCTGTCTAGGCACTTGTGAGTGTGCTGCCAGGCAGAAACCTATACAGAAGCCTCTACAAGCTGAAAAGAGGTTTAAGCAAAGTGGGTTTATAAAAGAAATACAGAAAAATTATGATGAAGCAAAATCTGGCTTTATGGGGACTAAAATCAGTGCTGGAAGGTGCTATAAAATCAGTGCTGGAAGGTGCTAATACCAGTGAGGAGTGCTACAGGTAGCTGGCAAGACATGGTGAGACATTAAGAACATATCTGAGAAAGGAACCTCCAAGAAAGGGTCTTGATTTGGCAACTGTCTTGGTCACAGGGTGGGAATCACAAATCCTCTGGGTGCAGTTTACATGATAGGGAGCATGAGGTCAGGGTACAACCTACCTCTCACACATAAAAAAATTCAACAAGCAACCACATGCTCTGAGCGAACTGGACTTTTTCCTTTCATCCACAGGGGCAGATGGGCATCTGCAGAGGCCTCTGCTCCCCTGGGACGGCAGGAACCACCTCTGGCAATGTTTCCTGCTCTCCCCTGACCTTGTAAATAGCCCATCTTACCAGCTCTTTCTAGATGTTGGCTTTCAGATAGCTGAAGCTTGTCACAGGGAGCCCCGTGTGGAGCAGTTTATACGTGAAGACTTAATTTTCCCAAACTTGTCTGCAGGCCACGATAATGCAGATCACTGCTTTCTAAGAAAATTTGCGGAGCAGCTTTCTGAGCCACTGACCTCAATTTATAGCAGCTCTTGGAAAATTAGAGGAGTCACAGAGCCTGGGAGATGCTATTGTAGCGGTGTAGAAAGAGGTCAACGACAAAACCTTGCGTAACTATCAGTTGGTTCATCTGGAATTGACTGCACGCAAAATCTGATATAGGAGAAAATCAGGAAATAATTAACAGATAGCAGCATAATTAATGCAATCAAGATGAGTTTATGGAAAATAAGTCCAGTCATAAAGAGATTTGATGCTACCTTCCTCAGGACAAGTATGTATGAGACAGTTAACTTTGCTGACATCAGATACCATCTCTGGATACTCCAGTTTTCAGAGAGAAGTTGAAATCCACACTGGATTTTGTTAAATTATTGGGAGTTTAGGAGAAAGTGGTGAGGTTTGCAAGAGGAAGCTCAAGAAGGTTTGGTCACAGTAAGAGATGTCTTCCTCTCATCATATTGAGAACAATATTTCTACATTCAGGTGCAGAGAGAGTACCTTGGTCCAATGATGGAGCTAAATTGAAGTTAAAGGTGGGGTTGGAGACGGGATGTGCTTTTGGTATGGCTGGTAACTACATATGAGAACATATGTGATAATGTATCTGTCTTGTAGCAGAGTATCTCAGAAGTTTCAAAAGATGTGGGGTCATTTGGCTTCTCTCTGCACCTCCTTCCTTTAGATAGACCCCACGTGCATGCCCCTACCCTGATAAGCTGCAGCCACAAGTTACAGCTCTGCAGTGCAGATGGGAACAAGGGAAAGCTGGTTTTCCATAGACTTCTGAGTCTGGGAGCCCATCTTCTGATCAAATACAGCAGTGCTTGAGCAATGTGACTGTGATTTACAAAAAAAACCAAGACCACCAATATTGCACTTGTGCAGCTTTTGCCACAGATCCTCCATTCCTTAATTGCTTTTGACCTTACCCACGAATGTAAAGGGCACCTTAGGATTTGGTTTATTAACCACTAGAGCAGCAAGCCCTTGGGTAGTAATGGAGAGTAATTGATATCATTCCAAGCTCACAATAATTTGTGTCACTGGGATCAAATGTCTGGCAATTTCAGGGGAATTTAGCTCACAGATTGTACAGGGGAAGAGGTCATCAGTTTGGTTGCAGTTTGTTGGTGTTTTCTGCCTTTGTTTTTTTTTAATTGCCACCCTAAAAATAATAATTGGAAGTTGATTTGGGTCTACTTCTGTTATGATTTTTGATTTTTTTTTTTTTTTTAGACTCAGTAAAGGGAACTTCATTTCTTTTGCCATTTTCAGGGGCTAGTATTGTTGGTAGCATACAGAAAATCCAGGTAGCTTTTTCTGTGTAACATTCATAGATTTTAAAAGTACAAATCTTTCAGCTTTCCAAAATTTCATTTTTGTTTATTCCAGGTCAAACACTTCAGGAACCTTACCTGACCCCATCCAGTAGCAATTTTAAAAGAAGTGAGGGCTGAAAAGTCTTTCCAGTTGTAAGATTTTTATGTTTTTAAAGACTCTTATTTATAATTTCAAGTAGTTTAGCTTAAACTTACAGCCACAAGATATAGCTACTCAGGAAGCCTTCTTGGCATTAAGAAATAAAAGCTCAAATAATCGCTCTTTGCACAGTTAAAAAAGAATCACCAAGACAGCAAACCACCATCTATAACTTTGAAGAAGATGTGCTGTTGTACAATAATAAATTTTATATGGCTTACGGTGGCCGAGGGACCAGCCAACCCAGCTCTCAGCACGGAAACGTGACACTCAGGGTTTTAGGAGGAACTCAGCAGCATTGTTTGTGTTCTCTGGGAACTGACAGAGAACAAGGTGCCTACCTCGATTTGCAAGCAGCTGGTTTCAGGGTGGACACGCTGCACTGATGCTGGGCTTTGCCTCAGGCAAACCATACATGCAGTGTGTGGTTTTTAATAAAACAAGGCTGGCTGTCAAGTGAGGAGCATGGTGTTTCAGCTCTGGAGCATCCATATCTACCAGCTCTCAGCAATACAGACCTTGGCTTGCAGTTCCTGTGAGGAAAACACATTTGTTCAGAGGAAGAAGGACATGTCCAACTGGGAAAATTCTTGGGGCTACTGCTGCAGCCAAGAAACCCCTTCTGCTGCCCAAGGAGGGCTGGCCAGGATGGTAGGAATGAGCCTGGTGCACTCACGCACATCCTTCAGTCTCTGGACCACAGTCAAGCCCAACACCACGCTGTGTCTGCTGCCAGTGGGCTAATAGGACCTGTCCTTATCTGGCATTTCTCCTTGAGGAGAGAGGAAAAATAGCATGTCTTTCCCACATGTATATGCAGGGAGAATTAAATGAAATGATGAAACAGAAAATCACATCTCTTTTTTTTTCCCCAAGTTAGATTTTTTTTTCCCCCAAATCACACAACCCTCCTTCAGTTGCACCCTTCTGGATGAACTTAGGAAAATAGTGTGACAGAACAGAAACTATTCTTCGGAGCACCAACCCCATACACTTGCCAAGGCAGGAGAGAGTTGTTCTTGATGCATCTGATTTTAATTTAACACTACACAGAGTGGCTGGAGAGCAGCCAGGCAGAAAGGGACTTGGGGGTGCTGATCGACAGGAGGCTGAACATGAGCCAGCAGTGTGCTCAGGTAGCCAAGAAGGCCAATGGCATCCTGGCCTGCATCAGGAACAGTGTGGCCAGCAGGAGCAGGGAAGTGATCCTTCCCCTGTACTCTGCATTGGTGAGGCCACACCTTGAGTATTGTGTTCAGCTCTGGGCCCCTCAGTTCAGGAAGGACATTGAGGTGCTGGAGCGGGTCCAGAGAAGAGCAACGAGGCTGGTGAAGGGACTTGAGCACAAGTCCTATGAGGAGAGGCTGAGGGAGCTGGGGTTGTTTAGTCTGGAGAAGAGAAGGCTTAGAGGCGACCTCATCACTCTCTTCAACTACCTGAAGGGAGGTTATAGCCAGGCGGGGGTTGGTCTCTTCTCCCGGGCAACCAACAATAGGACAAGGGGACATGGGCTCAAGCTCTGCCAGGGGAGGTTTAGGTTAGATGTTAGGAAGAAATTCTTTACAGAGAGGGTTATCAGACATTGGAACGGCCTACCCAGAGAGGTGGTGGATTCACCATCCCTGGAGGTTTTTAAAAAGAGATTGGACGTGGCCCTTAGTGCCATGATATAGTAATTGGAGTTGGATCAGGGGTTGGACTTGATGATCTTGGAGGTCTCTTCCAACCCTACCTATTCTATGATTCTATGATTCTATGATACACTTCACCTTCACAGCAAATAATTTCACATACATGCCATAATTAGTGATGGGGAAACCTCAGCAGGTTTTGAGTCTGGCTTCCGTTTAAAAAAGGAAAAATCTGCATGTTTTATCTAAACCTCATGAGGATAAAAACACTGGAAATTGGAAAACTCTTCATAAGAACAACGTTTCTTATAAGACTATTTGCTTGTTTCAGTTTTAGTCTGAGATGGAAACCAGAAATGACAGAACCTCCCTGGACATTTCTGAACCATAATACAGAAGCAGCTCTAAAAGAGAGATCTTAAAATGGAATTGAATACAGACTTTAATTACTTTTCATTTTTCCCGATTCCTTGCCTAGACAAAGCTCTTCCTGACCATATATATTTGAAATACTGCTGCAAAAATAATTTTCTTCACTGCACTTTCACCACTAAGGCCACAAAATTTTCCATGAGAATGATGCTCTAAGCAAAAAGTGTTTTTATGGAAGAAAACTAAATATTTGTGGAAGGAAATCACTTTTGTAGATAATTTCCATTTTCTGTTGTAGGAAAAAATCAAACTATCAAAACTATTGTGGAAGATTCAATGTTATTCTTGATGGGGAGGGAAGATGGTCAACAGCTTTCCAGAGAATGGAAGGATTTGCAGCCAAGTTCAGGAGAAAGTACGGAAAAAGTTTTGTACTTGCCTCCCAACAGCCCATATCCCTGTAAATCCTGGTTTCAGGGAGGCAGGGGTAGAGGTCTGGATCTTGGGAAGTGAGGCTGGGGAAGAAAGATGAGGGACACCAATGCTCACTAGCACTGAGTTCCTTTTGTCAACAGGGCTGGGTGGGAAAGGATGCTTCCAGGGTATCCTGCATCCTGCAGGCAGGATGTAAAATTGGCACAACCATTCCAGCTTGGTACATGCCAAGCCAAACAGCCTAACTTTAGCTTTCCCCAAGGTGGGTTTTCTGGAAAAACTTTCCCATTAATAAGAAAAAAAAAATTAAAAAAAAAAGAAAAAATATAATCACTGGGTTTTTTCCTCCAATTCAGTACATTTGGATGAGAAAACACCATTGTCACTCTCCATCCACCTCTACCCAACATTATCGTCTCACTGTACCAGTGAGTCCCTTTCCCCCACTGCATCCCATATGTCCTCCTCACCTTCCCCTCTTACAGAATGCAGCCTGTCACTGAGGCATTGACACCTCCCCACATTTTTCTTCCATCCAGAAACATGCACTACACATTATCACCTGCTTCCTCCCCTCCATAAGGGCCCATAAGGGCCCTTCCCCTCTCAGCCTGCCCAACACCCCCTGCCAGCCCAGCCCAGCTGGAGGAATCAGGGGAGTCAGACCAGACTTCCCATTCCCTCCTGCTCCTCTTTGTGTTGCTTGTATCCAAACACTCTGCCTGTTGCCCCTGCCCAGACTGAAACCACTCAGGCATGTGGAAACCTCTTTTTTTACTCCCTTTTACACCTCCCATGGTGAAGTCCTGATTGCTGGCTGGAGCCAGTAGGTGCTGCTGTGTTCAAACAATAAATAATAACCATTCTTAACCACAGCCATTTAAAAATAATCACATTTTGGCTCCTGAAACACCTAGCAGCTTTTACATTTGAATGCTGTCAGTGTAACCCATGTAGGTTTTTCAACAGTATTTGTTGTTCTGGCTGGTTAAAAACATTTCTCCTGAGCAGGGGGATGCCAATCAATGCAGCTACACCACTAAACAAATACAGCTCCCTGCTCCAATCCATTATCTGAAGAGTTATTTCTGTATCCACTTACAGAGGAAAGTTGTTATAAAGAAATATAACTAATAGCAAACACAGGAGCCTTTTCCAATATTCCAATTTTCACACATGGATGAGTTTGGGTGATTGTTCTTGGGCCATGCCACTGGAGCAAAACAGTCAGCAAGTGAACCTATGTAGCATTTTCCGTTTATTACATTTATATGTGGAAACACCAACACATCCTCATTGCAGACTCTCTGGCTCTCATTCACTGCTTTTCCATGCTGCTAATCAAGGAGGAGGTAGTGGGGAGCTACTTAGAAACAAAAAGCAGCTAAGACACACCATTGGTTAGAACAGGAAAGTGAGGGGCAGCTCCATACCATGGCCTCTGGATCTGTGAGACCATCAATGGCTGATAGTTTCAACTCCAGGTCTGCCAGTGGCCTACACTGAGACTCCAAACAGGAGTTCATGTGTCTGTCAACATCTGTTTTCTTGCTTTTGGCTATTTAGATGGAAGAGGAGGCACTTTCAGCCCCATGCTTCATATGGCTCATCAGCACCAGGATGTTTTCTGCTCTTTCTAGGTCCACCTCTACTGTGCTTTGATGGCCAAAAGTGCTTCAACAGCTGTTTAGCCACCATGAAACAGAAAGTTTCCCCATCCTAGATGTGCACTACAATACTCTGGGAAAAAAGCTGCATCCCTGTGTGTTTGCACAGCACAGGGCTCCAGACCTCTGCTGACACCCACCCCAGTGAGTGGGCTGGGCAGGCACTTTTCTGACACCACCTCTGAAAACACTCAACTACATAATTGTGCTTTTTGCCTCGGAAAGAGCAAAAAGTAGAGGTCTTGGATTTCACCACAAGCCTTGTATTATTAAATGCTTTAACCACACTGCTCCACTTGCTGGGTGAGGAGTAGGTGGCTGACATTCTCTCCTATCAAAAACAGTAAAGAGATGACAGCATCTTTCCCTTCAAAACAGTGTTGTTTGATCAAGTGACTAGTCCAAGGTGGAGCTGAGAGAGAGATGCAGAAATTATGTTGTCAGGCAGACGTGGTAGGACTTGGATCTTCCACTACCTCCCAGGCCATTGGAAAACTGAGTCATCCTCTTGTTGAAATGAAGCATTTATATTATTTTCCAGAATTGTAACAAGAAAAGGTGCTGGGAGGGTGATCTTCAAGTTCTTTCAATGACTCCCTGAAGAAACCTTTCTCTCTCTGATGACTATCCCAGGAAGCTTTGGGCAACCACACCTGTGATTCAGGTGCTTATATTTCAGTGCTGTGGAGGATTGCCCATGGAAAACAGGAAAACACTGGCTCCTGGCTAGGGAGACTGGTTAGGATGGGCATGCCCCAAATCCTATTCCCAGCTCAAAATCCCAGAAAAGCAACCTAGCCACCAGGTTTTGACTTCAGTGTGAGTGTGCTTTGAGCAAGAACTTTGAAAACCTTCACATTTTTCACATGCCGGAGTAGTTTCCTGCAGTTTCCTGATCCAGCCCAGTTTCAAACCTATGCCATCGCAGGAAAAAAATCCCTAAATACATTTGACAAGTATCATCTCAAAACGCAGAGAACAGAAGGCAAATGACCCTGTTAATTTACTTTTTCATAACTTCCAAGGCAATCACAGGATTTTCTAGAACGTATCTGAGTTTTGGGGCACAGCAGTACTGAGAAACTGCTCTGTGACAGCCACATGGGCAACAGGGGAGATAGTGCCTCCATCATTCCTTCGGTATTTAGCAGGTGCAACTTTATACTTTATGGAGTTCGAACCTGCACCATCCCAGGGCCTCTATCTGCTCTCAGTTGCTCACCAATCAATGCATCCTACACCTAAGCCACTAACATACAACAGTCATAGGCATTAATGGAATAAGTTGGACTGAGCCTAATAAAGAATAGATAGGAAAGAAAAAAAAAGACTAGACACTAAAACGTCTAACATAAGTGGAAGCACTGTTCTGTCCTTCTCCTCTCCAGGAGGGACTGTCTGGAGGGGTGACAGCGAGCGGGCAGCAGCCCTGGCTTCTTTCTGCAGCCACCACAGCAGGCACTGGTTGTTCACATCTGTCTGAGGAGCCCCACTGGGAACAGGCACTGATTCCACAGAAAACTATGCTGTCATTTTAATTAAACTGCTTCATGCCAACAGCAACAAGTTATACTAATGAGAGCAGATGTATCCAGTAAACAGTGGCATGTTTCTATTTTAATCTACTTAAACCTGGATATATACTAATTCCTCAGTAAATACCTTAGTGGGCAGCAAAATGAGAAACACATGATAAAAGAAGAAGTTTGCTTGTGACCCTTGAGACATGGGTATAATGTTTGGCTTGGCATCATTAATCTTATGGTCAGAAGAGTACAGCTTTAGCATGTGTAATGTGAGAGAACTGCTCACAGCAAAGTTTCCTCTCTACAGTGCCCTCTGCAAACAGTAATTTCCACATTTTTCTCTCTTCCCTGTAATTAGCTTCCCTTTGGCCTGACACACTCTGAAAGTATTGCCAGCTGAAGAGACCTATCCATCTCATCTCTTGAATAAAAACATGAGCTAATTGAGTGGAGGGTATTTAAGTAGAGTGAACTGTATAAGGTATCTTATGCCTCAAGATAACTGATTCTTAAAGAACAGCACCTTAAATAAATCCTTTTGAAATGTTCTCTCAGGCTGATGGGTAAATAATTAATTGCTCCCCAGTGTGTCAATAAAAATCAATCCTCTGACATGAGGCTAAATGAATGGGAATTTTGTCACAAAATTCGGTGGGGTTGGCATTTCACTGTGTGTAACACAGGGATAGAGACAAGGCTCTGTCTTTGTATGACAAACTTTTGATGTCAGTATTTAACTGAAAAAAACAAGTAATGTGAAAAACAGAGGTGACTTTGATTGCCTCCTTCCTCTGTAGCCAATGGGAATCAGCTTTTGATACTGAACTGATCAAAACACTCACTTCAAATAATGCATGCTATGAATTTAGTTCTTTCTACAGCTAGTGAATCATTGGCAGATTGATCTTGATTCCTGAAAATGTCATTCTTAAGCAGACTATGATTAGTGATTAGTATCACACAATATTTTCTTGTCATCTGGCTGTTTGCAAGCTGTAACCTTTCGGTATTCAGTATACAGATTTTGTAATTGCTGACTTTAATCACTAGGCTTATCCTCCCTGATTGGATGATGGGCATTTTAAAACAGTGCCTTATCAAATGATAAAAGAAAACTTCCATCCCACGTATAACTCTTGTGGAAATTAAGGACACATGAATATAACGATGAATAACCAAAATTGTTTTCATACGAAAGAGTAACAAATTTATACCCTCAGCTTTATCAAGCTGAAAGAAGTGCTTTCAATTAAAAACAAAACAAGACAAAAAATCATTGTGGTATTTGAATGCTTTTTTGTGATTCATCCCATACAGAAACATCCTCCTGCAATCATACTCCATCCAGGGATTTCTACTTGGGGTCCAGCAGGACCCCAGATCTTGCTAGAGCTTTGCTATCTTCCCTTATCCATGCAGAACGACTCACTTAATGGCCCTTTACACCACATAAAAACTGAAAGGAATTTGACAATATTGCAAGCAGTTCCTGTCACCTATAAGGGAGGGAAAAAAGAAGAGTAGAAGTCTGACTGTAGTAATTTCATTAAGCCGTTTCCCACCTTCTGGGCAGATCTATGAAGTGAGTAGAAACCAAGCGATCTGGGTTGTCTATTTATTGGTAGACTTGCATAATAGCTGCAGTACAATGTGTTGAGACTGGCCATTTATTAGTTTACCAAAAGTTTGTGACAAGCCAGGGTTTATTCTGTGACCGATCCATGCCCTTGCAGATATCAGTTGTAACTTGCCATGGAGTGACACTTCATCTTAGAAATGCTAAAGGTGAGTTTGTGTGAAGCTGATTACTTAAACAAAAGTTTCAGTTTCTTTTTTTTTGGTGGTGGTGGGGGGGAGGAGGTTGTTTCAGTTTTGGGGTTTTATTTTTCCTTTATCATGATGGAGGACTCCTTGAATTTCTTTTCCAGATTTCAAATGGAAAGCTGAAGACCTTGCACAGTTCCTTGTGAGTGTTGTTTTCTTTACACCCACCAGGTTTGGGGTCAGCAAGGAATGAAACATTACTGTCCTGGTTTTGGCTGGGATAGAGTTAATTTTCTTCTTAGAAGAAAACACAAATCCTTGGAGTAAAAGGAGGATAAATATTTAAAACAGCCTTTGAAAGTTAAGCACACAGAAGTGATTAACAAATAACAGGAATTGTGCTTGTTCTCTTTGCAGACCACTAAAAATTCTCCACTCACCAGGCTGGCACATTAACAAATAATATGATTTGTACCACTTTCTGAGCCTGTTCTACAGAACTGAAAAAAAAAGAACAACAGGGAGGCAAAGCAAACAACTGCAAGTAAAAACAATCATCTTCCCCACAGTATTTTCCATAAAGAGACTTCCTTCCCTCTAATATTATGGCAAACTACCTTGTTAATCCTCTTGCAGCCAATGACTAGTTATTTTCTCCTCTTCTTCAAAATTAATCTTTTTTTCTTTTTTCTTTTTTTCTTTTTTTTTTTCTTTAATATATGCTATTAGGAATTGAAGAGCCACAAAAGCCACTTTCAGATCCAGTCCTGTTCTGCTTGCTGGCCAGCTGGGCTGTTCTACAGCCAAACCCCATCAAGGTGCACCATGAAAGTAGCCATCTTTAAGTAGACTCCCCCTGACAAAACACGATGAAATTACCACTGCATCAACACAGGTGCATTTACTTTGTCTGCCCTATAAATCTGGCCTGTAGGACGACTTGTATAAATAAAATGAATTATTTTGTACTTGCGAGGACTTGATAGGGGTCAGCGATTTGCTGAACACTAGCAGAATTTCTCGGCACAGAATGGGTAAACCAGGAGGGCTTAATTCAAAGTGTTAGATTATCCAGGCATGATGGCTTAATACAAGTGGGAGGAAGGCATAATACAGGGAATCATTACTTACGCACGTGCATTTATGAAATCATTACTGTGCTGAAGTAGTTCATTTGTCTGCCTTTTTAACTACAGACCTTTGGTTTGAGGAAGGCTGACAATGCATCCACTAGTAGGAGCTCTGAATCACCTGTAATTGAGGATTTTACCACTCCATACCCTTAGTGTGCTCCTTCTAGAAAGATGCCAGGCTCATTTCTGTCCATCTTCAGGTGGATGAGAGATGCCAGTGGCATCCTATCTTCATTAGTTTCATTAGAGTGGTGCTGGGCTCTCAGGGAGCACTAGCTCCTGAATGAGAGACTAACCCCTTTAATTTTCACAGCTTTGTGCTCTGCAAACTCTTATGTGAACAGGTTTTGCTGGGATTATTTGAGGCCTTGTCAGTACTTCTTTTGTGACCAAAAGATAAGGCCTTCTCTCTCTGTATGATTGGAAGAGCGCACAGGCAAATATTAAAAGGCTTTGTTTTCTTTCCAGTTCAACAAACCCATGATCCTCATTCTCAGCTGCCTTCCTTCAATTGCCTCAATGTAAAAGGCAAATTTTTGTAAGTGGCCATTTGCATCTGATGTTGGAAGGGTGAGAGGAGAGGACTATGTTGTCTGTGGGCACTGTCTTGGTGCTTCACTTCATGCCTCGGCTCTTCAGGGGCATCTCTCCTCCAAGGCACTGCACAGTTGGAGCAGCACCGAGTTGCTGCGAGGAGAAAACCGTCCTCCAGCTGGTTCCCACACACTCCACCCTCCCTCACCTTCAACACGAGCTGTCATCGTGAGGACATGAAGAGGAAAAGCCAAGCCCTGCCTGAACGAACACAATCCTTGGCAATATAAACCATTTTGGAACAACTTTGTACAACGCTGCCAACAGAAACATGAACCTTCTCTTAAGAGCCTTCTCCTGTTTTTTTCCACCATTAAGGCCTCCATTGCAGCCTCAGGCCTGAACAATATCTCTTGGAGTGTTTAGGAGCAGGGTGTTCTTCCCAGATGATCTAATTTCCAGCTAATCTCTTGCCTGTCAACTGTTTCAGCTGAGGTAAGTTTTGAAATGAATTTTGCTGTGGCAAAGAAGAAGGACACCAGGAAAGGCTCTACCCAAGTCAGTGGAACAGCTGTGTTTGAGCAATATCAGGGTCAAGCACTCAGTAATTCTGAATAAGTCATATGAATCACCCACTCATCACCAGCATTAACGTTTTCTGTTTACGCCTCTCTTATGAGAGGTTTTCTTTTATCTCCACCTTTTCATTAATGCCATTTACCAAAAACCATTAGACCCAAGATGCTATGCCACTGATTGCAAGTCAGCCATCACACCAAAAGCACAAAGCCTGATCTGAGGAGGTTAGAGCAGCCACAATGCTAATTTGAATACTGTAATGACTTTGCTTCAGACTTGCTGGTTTTGTTTTCCATGTTTTGCCAATATTTGCAAAAAGCAAATCTACTCCAAACAGATTTCAAACAAATAATTCAGGACACCTTTGCAAAGTTATAAAATTACTATTCATAACTGGAATTGCACAGAACACAAATTCAAAGTTCAGGAGTTACACTCATCTAAGTAGGGAACACATCCTATCAGGGAAGTGACACACCTCATAAAAATAGCTCAAGTTGCCAACATTGAATATGAAATGCTCCCCGCAAATTGCTCTGCAAGAGGCTGCTAGTGAAGAATGATTTCCAGAAGTGATTCAGCAAACAGCTCCAGAAAATTACAATCTCTTCACGGACAATTCACAAATGAAAGATGCGGTTTGTTGAATGAAATTCATTACAAACGATTCTTTCACCTGTATTTATCCCTGTGAAAACAGTCAGGGCTCTCAGGTGGACCCTCTAACATTTACACCACCTGTAACGTTCAGTATCTAGAGGCCAGGCAATTTTATGCTGAACTTCTGCTCTAAGTAATAAGAAATTGTGCTAAATGTCTACAGCAAGAAATGGTAAAAGATTTTCCTTTTCCTCGTTTTTTTCTTTTCACATCATGTAGCAATCAATGCACAAAGAGCAGTAACAGAAACTTCGATAAAATAATGTCAACCTGAAGGACTGCATTTTTCAAGCAGTGCCTTTTTGGAGGGCAGGAATTTTTTGCCTCTATGTGACAATACTGATGTAAACTGGACCGTAGAGTCATTTCTGTGTGTCTTTGCCCATGTGATATGCATTTTTAGGTTTCTATCAGAGGAGCATATTGTTTATACAGCATGTCTTGAGCAACAAAGTAGGTTGAAATTGCTTTTCAGAGAAAGCACCCTCAATCCCCAGGGGCAGGACTGACTTCAAAAATAACAAGTTGTGCCATGAGATCAGAGTGATTTCTTTACAGCCTCCCCCTCTTGTGTCCTGTAATGGCCTCACAAAATGCCGATGGCACACTAGAGAAAGGAGAAGCAGGAGAATAAAGAGGTGTCATTTCTTTAGGTGAAGCAGCATAATTCCCTAGTGCATTCTTCTATCAGGTCAAAGTAACCTCATTTACAAAATAAAATCAAGAATTAGCTGAAAGGGTGGTGGTTGTTGTTGTTGGTATTGTTATTACTGTTATTATTTGCTGACTGTCCTACAATAACTTGGTTTGTTGTTTCCCTCTTGTGGGAATGACAGGACTTGAGGATGCTGTTCTGGAAGTATGTTTATACCAAAAGGAGGCAAACATTATCTGCCATTCTCCTGCCTTCCTTGGTTGTGCCCTCACGGCTAGATCCCCCTGGGAAGCAAACAGAAGTTTCAGGTGTTACTGCAGCAAGCCCAGCCAAGACTTCAGTGCTCAGCTGTGTTGAGTCACTGCTTGGTCTGCCTTGCATGATATGGGTTTGTGGAGACCTCTCCCTGCTCCTGCCCAGACCTGTCTCCTTGGAATATGCTCTACGTGAGCTCCTGAGCTATAAACAAGTCATGTTTGCCAAGCTGGCGACAACAGTGCTGCTCAGCGTTTGCTGCTATCTTCTCTTAATTTCCTGGGGCACAGAGGCCCATATGTGCATGTGTTCACAAATTCTCCCCTCCCAGTTCACAACCTCTGAGGTGGCCCCCGTGTTCATCAGAGAGAGGTTGGCAGCTTCACGGGGTGACTCATCACATGAGCAGGAAGACATCCAGACAATGAGAGTCTTACAGTGAAGGGGGAACTAGAACAGTGGTTGGTGCTAGAAAGAGAACCTTGGCTGATAAAGCAAATGTTCAATCAGGTTTAACAAGGGCTGAGGTACCTGCATGCTGTCAAACCAGAGATACCACTCCAGGTTCCTCGGCAGCTCAGATGTTCCTGACACAGAGGCTCTTTTGCACAAAGCCTGCAGATAACAGAAAATCAACTATATCTTTTCTTGTTTATGCAGAGGTTCTTTTCTGTGTATCTTTTTCTAGATTTTTTTTTTAATTAAAATGCAGATAGCATACCTGAAATATTTGGTGGTATTTTAAACAACCCTAGACTCACCTTGCAGGCTGTCACAAAACACAGACAAACAGGAAAATTTTCTTCTCTTTTTTTCTGTGTACTTGACACTGGAGTGAGGCCAAAATATGGAGGAAGAGACAATATCACCCAAAAATGTGTCTCAAAAGAGATGGCAGAGGGCAGTTGCATCGGGCTGTTTGGGTGCCTGGTCCAATACATTGCCATCAGTTGAGTAGAGGCAGTGAGCAGTTGATCTTTGCAGAAAATCATCAAAACCATCACAAGAATGCATACCTAGAGGGAAACTCTGGGGCTAAGAGGAGCTTGGCGCTCCCCCAGAATCACAGCAATGCTGCTTGGAAGGGACTGGGGAGATCTCCAGCACAGCCCTCCATTTGAACCTACACTATTGCCAACATAAGATGACATCAGCCAGGAGACTGTCAGGAAAAGGGTAATCATAAAAAAAACAAAGTATATGGGAAGGGAAGCCCTGGGAAATAAAGAGTCAGAAAGAGAGAGAATTTGGGATGAGAAGGACATGAGAAACCTGACCTAGTTGAAGGTGTCCAACCCCCCTGAAATGAGTAGGGGAATTGGACTAGATGACCTTTAAAGGTCTCTTCCAATTCAAATATATATTCATATATGATTCTATGACATCTATTGCACAGACTTGAAGGCTGCCCTCCATAAAAGGGTCTCATGTCTGCTTCTGGAGTCTACAAACACAGACACATCATGTCCCACTATGCCCTAGATGGTGTTCTGTTTCCATGAGTTTCATCTACCATGGTATAACAATCTGCTCCATCATATCCTAAATTATGGGGTTTTTTTCCTTGGGCTCTGGATCAATATAGCTCCTAGAACAATGAGAAACTGATCTTGAACCTGTGTTACCAGAGGCAACTGCACAAGTGAGGACACTCACACTGATTTGGAAGTAAATGAACTGATGCTTCCTCATTGCTCTGTCTATAGTCATGAGCCTCCCTCTCCTATGAACATGTGAAACTTGGCAGCTCAGTTTTGTTTTGCTTGTTATTGGGAGGGATTGCCCTGGCAGGAATCCTGAACCAGCACACCACATGCAGTGGGACATTCTCTGCATCTCGTTCAGAGCCTTAGGGAGCCAGGTTTCCACAAAAGAAATTGGGTTTGGAAATTCTTTATCCTCCAGTAGAGCAAATGCATGAATATTTCTATTCCTGACCTGATTTTCCATCAGTTCCAGGGGTTATTTTAATTCTTTATTTTTCTTGATTAGAGGAGGAAAGACTGCTTTGCTTTGCTGTTTCCTTTCCAAGTTCACTGGCTTGCTAGTTCTGAATGTCCTGGGTGTTTCCCTGTCCCCTCCCCAGTAACCCTTTTAGGAAGTTTCCCAGTCCCAATCTTGATCCATTTTAAATAACTAGTTACTCCCAGCTGGTTTCTCTACCACTCCCTTCTGAGGTCAGACCACCAGAAGTGAGAGGAGGTGGATATCGCTTCATTTATCTCTCAGATCCTATTCCGAGAAAGAAGGAAGCTCACCAGTCAGACAGTGATGCTTTGTGCTCAGACATTGGTTCTACTTGGTCATTGCCTTTCCCTGACTCACCTAATGACCTCACCCTTCCTTTCCTCAGGAGATGTCCCTAACTCAGTAGGAGGTTGGCAAGGATGCAGCTGAGACAAACTTCATGCTCTGGAACTGTCCCCATGTGTTTCTTCGTGTGATGTCTCTAATGCCATGTTCACAACAGTTCACAGCAAGAAGGTTGAGTTGAGGCATCCTCTTCATCCTCAGGGAAAGACTTCCTGCCCTTCTTGTCTCCCATGACTTGGCAGCTATAAGCCATTCTTAGCTACACCCTAATGGGCAAGGCAAACTCTGGTTTGTTTCCAGCTGTGCTCCAGAGCTCACCTGCAGCTTTCACCCATGAAAGAGTTCAGTTCAATCAGTTTAGATGCACCTAGGTGGAGGAATTCCTCCAGTTAGTGACAGAGCCATGGGAGGAGGTTAGGAGGTTGAGGAGTATCAGAGACAGTGAGAGAGAGAGAGAGAGAGAGAGAGAGAGAGAGAGAGAGAGAGAGAGAGAGAGAGAGAGAGAGAATACTGGAATCACACCCTGCCTTCCCTGGGACAGGCCTGACAGGGAGACAGGACACATGATACAGGGGACTCCCTGTCTTCTCTCCACCTGGTTCAACATTGTGACTTAAAGGATAGGGGGCAAGGGTGACCGGTTCCTGCCCCGTGCAGCAGATGCATCTCCTCTGTGACTGCACCACCTTCCCAGGTGGCCCAGCATAACAGGAATGAGTTTTTGCAAGTGGAACAGCAGGAAAGCGAGGATGATGGTACACCCAGCATGGAGGCATTGCTGAAGTTAAGTTCATCTATGCTCTGCATCAAACTGCTTCCATAAAGAAAACCAGTCATGTCATTGTTGTAGGAAATGCCTTCTGAAGGGAACAAGAAGACACAATATGCAGACTGAACTCACTTCTTTGGAAAGTCAGCTACCTCCCTGGAGCCTGGATTAAAGACGTGAAGAGAAAGATTCCTAACCTGAGGAATGGCTCCTTAAAACACTAAGTGATAGTTGGTGTTTTATCAATAAAAGCTGATTTAACAGTTACCTATTACTCATACGTTATGGGGCACACACAACAAAGTATAAAATGTTTGACCTTTCGTTTGTGCAATTACAGCTCTGCTGGGAACATGAAATCCCTGGGAAAGGACTTCTGGCAGTCATCTGGTCAATCATGCTGCTCTGACACAGGATCAGCTTGACCTGAATCATTCCTGGAGGTCATTCTTAAGGACCGCACACGGCAGACTCCCCGGCCTCCCCAGGCAATCTCGATTTAATTGAGAACTTCCTCAACCAAAGCATTAGCTGCCTGTTTGTGCTAAAGAGTTATAGCAGCTGAGGCGGCCTCATGCAGGTCCTCTGCCAGATGGGCATGTTCCCCTGGGGGTTATGTGGGCATCTCTTTAGCTCAAATCTCAGGAAATCTCCCTAAGAGTCTGACAAAAAATGTTCTGAATTAAAAACTGTCTATAAAGGAGAGAGCTGTTTAGATGAATACAGAGCTATCCACCTCCTTTTCAGCAGGGTATTTAGATGTGA
Source organism: Neopelma chrysocephalum (assembly GCF_003984885.1). Taxonomy (NCBI): domain Eukaryota; kingdom Metazoa; phylum Chordata; class Aves; order Passeriformes; family Pipridae; genus Neopelma; species Neopelma chrysocephalum. The sequence goes on from NW_020897693.1 coordinate 50,033,354, forward strand.
CCCTTGAAATTCTGCTTGCCTGTGCATTTGATGTTGATGAATGCTAAAGTACTTTGCTGAATTGAGCTCAAACATGCATGTTTGTTTTCCTTAACTAGCTGAAGCCAAGTTAGTTAACGGATTTGGACAGCACAGGAAACATTAAATCATCTGGCAGTCAGTAACAGTAGAGTTAATTCCTGTGCTTGATTTCCAAACTATAAGTGAGGGCAACTGCAAATACAGCATTACCACAAGTAGGTCCTATGTTATTTCCACGTCAGTCCAAAAAGATGGGACTTTAGCATCCAACACATGTCTATCCCTTTAATTTCAGATCAAATCATATGTTAGACCTCACTTTTCTACCATGGCTCATATTTTTACAAGGAGGTCCATCACCAAACACAGTACACAGATTTAGGTTAAAAAAATCATGGTAGGTTTCACCTACAATGCCACGAAGCAGCCTCAGAAAACCTCCCAGAACAGGAGTGCTCTACTTTGATTCTGACAAAGGTGAGGGATGTGAGATCACGGGAAATGTAGCCACTTTGCAATGGTAATAAAGTGTTAGTAGATATCACACAATGATTTTAAGTTCTCGGCGAGCTGGTCATGTAGCTTGGGTTAGGGTAAACTTGACTGCTCTGGTTCTACAAGTATCTGCAATATAGCTTCATGGAATAATAACATATGGGAAACATGTAATTCCAATAGTGACATCCAGTTGAACTTTACTCATTGCAGGAGCAATGAACTCTCTTACTCCTATCTGGCTGAGCAGGAACCTGAGGGCAGCCAGGTCTTCTCAGAGCTTCCTGCAGGTTTGCGCACTCCAAAGCTCTGGTGCACGGAGCAAAAGCAAATGCCATTAATTCCACATAAGTTTCAGATCATTTGCTGGTTTATGCAGTGTTCCAGCCAGCTAAATTTGTCTCAATAATTTATGCATTTGCACCAGCAAGCAGCCTCCCTTATGAGCCATTGTCAACAATTGTCACTAGCTTTTCCACATATCCTTCAGTAACTAAATATAAACAAATCTGTGTCTTCAGAGAGCGTGCTGTTGTGGTACAGGCCACATTCTAATTAATGAATGGTGTTTTCAGCGAATTACTTCTCTCTTTCAATATTGATTTAGGATGATTGCTGACCAGGGGATGCCTTTAAACCTTTAGCTTCTTGCAGAGAACAGTGTGATTGGAGAGGTTTTTTTTTTCTTAGAATGGTGTTCAGATACTATATAGCACTATGATGTGGAAAACCTAAGGTCGGTAGTTATGCCTGAGACAAAGAAGAAATTTTATTTTTTTTTTCTCCTGTGGAATATGTGCCACACACCATTGATGATTTAATCGCAGAAGCTGCCAGCTAGCACAGACTGGCAAATCAGCCTGAACAGAACTGCTCCCACAGAGCTGAATTAGCATGGACACCTCTATCATACATCCACTGTGATGGTCAGGCACCAATTGTTCCTTCATCCCAACCAATACCACAAGAATCAAAGCTATGGCCATGCTTTTCATCATTGTCCTGCCACCTCAGTCAAATACCAGCCAAAATCAGTCCATCACTGCAAAACAGCCTAGCTTGATGCAGCACAAACCCTATTCACCAAAATGCCTTCCAGGCCACTGTAGCTCGAGGAATGGTTTGGATGGGTTCACTCCCACCCTTGAATTGGGAGCAAAGCAATTGCACTCAAAATAGCTCAAAAAGAGAGCAACCAAAATGAGGAGCTGCTTTTCACCAAGATGTAGTTACTAGCTGAAAATTCCCTAGATAAGACTGGAGTGGTTGCCAGTAGTGACTGCTCTAATTAGAAGCAAAACAATTTTCATTACCACCGCTTTGCTTCACACAGCAGCCATGTCCTGGAGCAGTCACCGTTTTAGCCTTACTGTCCATTACTGTAAGAGACGCCTCTGCTCTGCAAATATCTGCTCAGGCCATGCAAACAAACATCCTCTCCATAATTTTAAAGGGCAGCTGCAGTTCCACGTGAGCGTGCAGTGAACATTCATGTTCAGGGTGCACCAGATCTCCTCTTCCCATGTAATATTCTCCCTCCTGAAAAAAAAAATGAGAATTCAGGTAGCAGATTTGAAACTCCAGCCTGGCTCGAAGTCAAGCCATACTCTTTTTGGCCTGCAGGTCATGACCTCTCTCCTGATTCAGGTGGAACAGATAGTCTATAGTGAAATGCTGTTTGTGCCTTGTCTGTACATTTTAGGGTAAAACTTCTGGAACCAGGGTTTAATTATTGCACAACAACTGGCACAGACTTTTGCTCCCACCTTCCACTGATTGTCACTTCCACAGTCCTAAAGGATTAAAGGCAGGAAAGGTTTTGTCTCTGAAGAAGCTGGAAATGGCTGATGCTCTACAGAGAACAAATCTTGGGGGAAAAATACTAGACTATCACTATTTTCAGCACAGAGAATTCAAATAAGAAAGTTGGCAGTATGTGCGCAGAGAGGAGAGGACATTCAGTGTGTGGGTGCCAGGGAATGCAGTATCTCACTTCCAGAGCAAAATCAGCTTATGTTCGAAGCATGACATGACCACGTCCCTCACTGAGGGCTCGCTCCTTTGCCTGCCATGGAGAAATTACCATGACTCCAAAGCTGACATGATGGCTTGTGCAGCAGAATGCTGCTGTTAAGCAGCAGGCACAGCTAGTCAGCATCTGTTGGCTCAAGAACAAGCAGAAGCCTTTACCCCACACTACAGAGCACTGAACCTGAGCTGAGAGGTACTGACCATTTTTGCAAGACCCCAGTTCACACTGGGGTCATTTAAGATGTTCACAGTTTACTTTGAAATTATTTAATCTGCACAGCTGCCACCAGGAACGATTCTGCCTTCCTTTCCACCTCCAGCTGCACATTCCTGCCTCCTCCCCTGCACTCAGCAGATGGTGAGCTGGCTCACAGGCCTGAGACATCTGAAAAGCAACCACACTAGTGTGTCAGTGGGGTCAATTGGGTGGTGTGAGCACATGGCTGAAGGGGAATGAGTTTGAAAGGATGAGGTAGGATCCCATTTCCATCTCTGGAAGTGTTCAAGGCCAAGTTGGACAGGGCCCTGAGCAACTTAATCTAGTGGATGGCACCCCTGCCAATGGCAGCGGGTTTAGAATTATATGATCTTATGGTCCCTTCCAACCCAAACCATTCTGTGATTCGATGATTATTCTTTGATTACCGTTTCAGTAGGTGTGAGGACTTAGACCAAATTTGACCAGCCAGGAGGGATCTCAGCTGTGCTTGATCTCTGAGCTCATTGCGGGGTCTGCAAGGAACATGCACAGGACCTTGAGAACCTATTTCACAAGACAAAGAGTTGTGCTCTGCAAGCACTGACTGTTCCAGTGTTCAGGCTGGGGAAGTTTCCTGCTCAAAGGTCCCAATTTGACCTTGTTCATCAAATGCTCTATGAGTTATTTGAAAAGGTACTTGAAACAATGAAATGAAAAGAATTGGGGCTTATATCCCAGCAGCCAGAAAGACTTCAACTGTAAGGTTAGCTTAGCTGTTCTACCAATAGAAAATATTTTCCACACTTGCTGTTTCCACTACTCTTTGTAGCAGCACCCTACTGATTGCTCCATCAAATACAGTCCAAAAGAACAGCCAGGTCAGCACAGCAGCAGAGGTGATGGTTTCCATCACCCCTTTCCTTTCTCACTCAGAGTGAATTCAAGCTCACAGTTTCATGTTCCAGTCACAAGGGTCTGTGCTTCTCACTTTGTCAGGGGAAGTCTATTTCTGCTATCAGGATGGAGAAAGCCTGATGTTACTGCTCTCTGAGAGAAATCACAAACTCACTTTCTCTGATCAGGTTCAGGCCAGGTGTTTGCAATGGCATGTTCACCAACTAGATCCCACAGATTCCTTTGGAGGTCTGAGATGAACAGAAGTGATGATTTGAGTCCCCATCAGATCAACGTGTTAAATGTATCCCTGTGAAACATCTCTCTTAAGGAGGCAGAATACAGTGCCTTATACAGACCTTTCAGATCTGCCAAGTGATTACACCTTCCTTTACAGGGAGTAAAGTTATCCACTGTGATACAAAACCTCAAATACGCATTTTGCATCTTTGCTCACATTTGTTATTTAAGGCACTGGACTCCTCATGCTACTTCAACCATATACCACAAATCATTTTAAAGGATGTTTTAATATCTGTTCCACAAATCTGCATAGGCATCCTCTCTGACACTTTATTAAAGCCAATAAGCACATGCCTGCAACGAAGAACTGCTGTAACAGCACTTGGCTTTTTGACCAGAGTATCAATTCTCCCTTTGTGTGTGGTAAAAGAGGGTATTTATTTAATTCTGCTTCCTTCTCCTGGGCTCTGCAGTTTGTGCTGTTCCCAGTCATGCTTCACAGAGTCCGGAGGATGTCAGCTTTGTCACTAATACTCCAGGAGCTGAACCTTGTCGGGATCAGCCAAGGATTTCATCAGCACAAGGTCAATGCAGGCACCTCCCTTCCTGTGGGAAACTGCTGTGACGCAGCTCCCTGGCCTGGTGCTCTGCATCATGGAGAGCACTTTCTGGAAAATTGTGGGTGCCTTTTCAAGTCTGAGTAAGGCTACCAGAGATGAAAACACAGCCATTTGAGCACAACACAGTGAGCATTACACACCACTGAACCACCAGAAGTGCAAAGCTGTGCCAATGCACACGCTCACTGGGTTGAGATCGGCAATACGCCTCGGCAGTGGCTGTGTGTGTGAGAGGATCCGAGCACAGGCAGGCAAAACAAGTGAAGGAGAAGAATTACTCCTGGCAGTCCTCTTCAGGAGGTGCATATGCACAGGAGTCGGTACAGCATGCACAGATGTGTCTGTATGCACCGGCACACTGAACAGGCAGACAAGCACATAAAGATACAGCATCGACCCAGACAGCATCCTGTGCAATTACTGACATGTTTTTCCACGCTACACTGTGGTTCCTTTGGAAGTTATTAGTTTTCAGCCCTGCAAGAAGACAGAAAGCCTTTTCATCAGCGAGGCCTGAGCAGTGTGCGTGTTGTTTACATCCTGAGGCTCCTGCCTACCCCAAAATCTTGCCTGTCATAAGGCAGTAAGAGCAAGTCAGAACCTCAAAAGGAACAAAGATTTTTGGGTCTCCAAGGTGTCATGCTAAACAAAGAAAGTAACAAAAAGACCCTCGCCTGTGAAAAATAACACTTTCTGATTCAACACACCTGTTTCCCAAGCTTAATTTTTGTTTTATGTATGCTGAGTTCCCTCAGCAGCAACACTGTGTGGGGGGCATGACGGGATCCTCTGTCTGAGTTTAATAGCAACGCACAAAGTTGTAGATGCCTCACCCCTGGAAACATTCAAGGTCAGGTTGGATAGGGTTCTGAGCAACCTGATTTAGTTGAAGATGTCCCTGCCCATGGGAAGGAGGTTGGGCTAGATGGCCTTTAAAGGTCCCTTCCAACCCAAACTGTTCTGCTATTCTATAAGCCCGGAATTGTGACCTATGTGCACACTGTCTACACAACATCTGTTCAATTCACAGTCTCTCGTACATGTTTACTCCTCCCAGGTCTGCTGTGAGATAGCAAGAGCCATTCTGCTCAACTCATGCCTCTTCAAGAACATTGTCATTGGTGGCAGATTCCTCCATTGGTGGCAAAAGAAAGGGAGATCACAGTCCAGTCTTCCAAGCCCAGATTTATTTTGCGAGACAAGAATTTTGGGGATTAAAAAAAATATAAATAAAATGAACACCAAGTGCTTCATTTGGTGACCAGCAAGATTTGTTTCCAACATTATTCCACAGCAAACAGGACATACAAGAATGCAATTTTCATGGAATGGCTTAAGATGACAGAACCAGGTCTTTAAATGAATGGTCATCTTATTTCAAAGGATGCAAAGCATTCAAATCAGAATATATGCCTTCCTAGAAAAAATAATAGAAGTAAAACTTGAAGATAATGAGGCAGGAAATAGGAAAGTAAAGCAACACGAAAGACACTAAAAGCAAAGTTGCAGATGGCTGTATTAGTGGATCCTCTCCTGAGCCAAAAAGGCCTTATTCCAGAAGTAAACATTCAACAAAAAAAAACCCTAACAAAGATGAATAGGGCAAGGAATTCACAAACAAGGGATTTATGGGAGATGGAGTTATCCTGGCTTCTATCTATCCCCTTCAAATAGGAGTCAATATACAGGCAATTGCTTAGCTTAAACAGTCTGAGTCTGTTGAACTAGTTGCCACTGAATGATTTTGAAGGTCACGTCTTAATCTCTGACGTGTCTGAAAGAGAAGCTTTCATTTATATATATGCTCAAATCACTTAGCCATACGGCTTTGATCTAAGCTGACATTTCTAGCAATTTGCCAGGGGTTTTTTATATATGATATTTAAAAACCACTGCTAAAATGCTTTAAAATAGGCTGAAACAAATCTTTTTATTAATACTTGGAGAAAAGAAACATTTCTACATTTCCTATGCTACGCTCATGCACTGCACTAAAATTGATAAATGGTTTAGAAATGTCAACTTGTATATCCAAGAGGATCATAAAACAAGGATAATATTTAGCTAACAATGACCTCATAATTGTTCCTAACTAATGAGAGGGTAAAATCTTTGTCACATGCACATTAACAATAATAGCTGCATTACATATGTGCCACTGGTAATAGACTTGCTTTTCTAGGTGTTTCTTCTTAAAAGCCCCTTAGAAGAGAATCCTAAATGTTTGGTACTCATAAGTCACACAGGAAAATCCCACATCTCTCAAACACATCACCAAATGCTCCTTTTTGACTTTGTGCCATCCTGAACTTGTGAGCATTGCTGGACTTTCTGAGTTTCCCCAGGTCTGACAGGTCGGCTCCTCCCCGAGCAGCTCCTGGAGCTGTCAGAGCTGTCAGATCAGGCAAGGACTCTGTCAGGAGGCCCTGCCACTCAGGAATGAGAGACTTTCAGGGACTCATGGCATCATATCTGATGACAGACTATCTGACTTGTCCTTAAACCTCTCCACCCACACCTAACAACAAGTTTGCATTTAAGGCAGCCCACACATGCACCGACATGTGGGTGAGGTGGCTGATACTAGACCAGGGCGGAAGTGTGCAATCAGGAAAACTCCAACGTGACCAAAAAGTCCTATCACCTGCAGTCTACTCAGCAAGACAATGATTTTTACATGAATCATGGTGATGCATCTTGAACTGCACCGAGATGCTTCTGATTTTGAATCTGCTTGGATTCTCTTTTTCCAGCCTTAAGTGTATATTGATATGAGGCAGTATCCAAGGTACACTGAGTTCCTCTTATTGCAGGAAATTACTGCAGCCCAGATTTATTCTGTCTAAACTCTACTTGAGTTTCTGTGCTTGAAATTTTCCATTGCTGATTTGCAGCCTTTGAAACACACTTGAAACAGCCATTATGAAACACAAGGCATAGGGATAAACACTGAAATATATGAATCTAGCTGCAGTTCTCACCTGGAAGATCACATCATATTAAAGGCACCCCTAAAGAGAGCTAAAGAGGTAGAATAAATACACGTGGACCACACTAGACCAGTGCAGAAATAAAAGTTTAAGCTGTAATTTTAGTCTGTGAAAAGATTGACTCCTGGATAGAGAACAAGAATAGGAATCACCAGCCCGAATGATCTATGCAAAATGTATGATCAATCTAAAACGGAGAGAAGGAAACGGGGATTACATGGAGTGATGGAAGGCTCAATACAGAAATTGCTGTTATTTCCTCTGTGATACTCTGAAAGGTGGCTATAAACCCACTTACTTCTCTTAAAGCAAGATACAATTTGTACCTAGCACGGTTGTCCTATCAGGGTGAGGTATCTGCAAACTATTGACTGGGGGACTCTGCAACTTAGAGATTCAGAGACATAGCATTTGCCATCCTTTATCATAGCCTCATGCATCTGTATTTGCCCTTTAAAACAGCTATTAGAGCTTCTAAATCAAAGACACTCAGCTTAGAGCCTGACTTCTGTTCTAATACACTTGTGCTGGCTAAGTCCCATGATAGATAGGTAGGACAGATAGATAGATAGATGTCAAAAAGATAATGAATGAATGCTTAATTAAGCAAGCAACAAACCTAATAGAAAAGCCTGTATACCTTACCCTGTATACACCTATATATGCACATTTGATATGCATATGCACTTATTTGTATGTGAGTATATGCTCGAAAACACACCCATGCTATAATCAGATTCAGTTTAATATTGATTGCCACAAATACTATGATCCACTTCCTCCCCAGACTGTGTTAACTATGGCGGGTTGAGCTGTAAAGATAGCAAAACACTATTTTCAGCTTTCTTTGCAACTTCTTATGTTACTGAAATGTCTAACTTAAGTGGAAAATCAGATGGGTTTGGAAATTTGCCCAAACCAGTTGCCAGCTCAGTATATCTCTAATACTTGGCATCCTCTAAATATAGGCCTTTTATTCTGGAAGAAGCAAGCGCTGAGGATGCTGTTCTGTTTCTCAGAGCAGTGGTTTCGTTTTCCCTTCTGAGATCCACGGTTCAAACTGAGGGGGAAACAAAGGAACTGCTGTTCTTCCTATTCAAATTAATTTATTTAATAAACAACTCAATAATTTCTTCTTTGTTACAGGGAATTTTTTTAGGGTCTTTATTTTGGAAAGAGCTTCTCCAGAGGAATTGCCAGGGGCCCATCTAGTCCGGTATCCTGTCTCTGACAGTAGCTAATGCCATGAACAGTTATGGAATAACCTATTTATAAGGGAAGTTTCTTTGCCCTGAGGACTTTGAGGTTGCCTGTGCCTGGAAGCATGCAAGTTTATAATGCTTATTTTTATCCTTTCATATATAACCACAGATGCTCTCACCAGCCCTATCCAGTTCTACTCCTTCCTGCTAGACTCTCTGACTCAGTGATGCCTAATGGCAGCCATTTCCCACAGGTTACTTGTGCTCTGCATTGCTGTGGGGCTGAGTGGATAAATTTGCCATGTATCGCCTTTCAGTGTTACTGGAAGCTCCTGTCTGATGAGCAGGGGGAGCAGCAAAGCCTGATTTACGTTCCCTGCACCATTTGATTGAGGGTGGGGGTGCTTTTTGGAGTTTTTCTTTTCTTTTTTTACTCTTAGCGTGTTGCCTTTCATTTCTCCCTCCCACACTTCTAATTTTTCACAGTGTCTTTTCAAAGACAGCTTGCGTTTCTCTTATCCCCTCTATAGCTCTTCTTTTTCTCCAGCACATTTTTTTAGAAATGTAGGACTGGAAGCACTCAGGAGAATATTCAAAAATCCATCAACCTCCATCTTAAAACTAGTCTGCAGCTTTTCCCCTCTCACTGCTGCAGACACTCACATCTCTCCCCCAGCTGCTACCGTGGCGACCATTCGCTGTGGGCCAGCTCACGCCTCTGTGTCCCTGTGACCATCCAAGAGGTTTTCCACCCACCAACTCTGCATGTGGCTGATGTAGAGGGCACTCAGCATCCTTCACACAGTCTACTTGAACTGCAGAAAGGGATGCTTTTTCTCCTCTCTACCTGAAAGATGCCTTTGAAATGGTGAAACACTCACAAGGTGGTATCCTAAGGACTTTCTGTCCCAATATTTATACATCCTTGAGTTTTATTTACTCTCCTAATCAACCCTGCCCACCATGCAGGGAAGATCACACAGACTCCCAAAAGTGTCTTCCCAGGTAGTGACAGCTGACCATACATCAAGAAATGCATGTGATTCGCAAGAGATTTGCAGTGAGAGCAAATCTGTACCCAAACTTATCAGCTGTCTTCACAAACAGATCCAATACAGACTGGGCTTGATATCTCAACTTGTATCAGTAGCATGAATACAATACAGATGATATCTTCACCTCCTCGAGATTCAACCTGATGCTGCTAGTGGTGCTGGCCAGAACCTGCCTGTGGAGCTGCTTGTTCCCAAGAGGGCACTATGGATAAGTGTTTTCCAGCACAGGACTGAGACTTCAACTCACTGACACCCTGATTTTAAATGCTACAGCATCCCTCCTGGTAAGTCAGCCAGCAGGAAAGAGAGAGGGGTGGACAGCCCTCATGCTCCCTACAAGGGAACTTAGGCTGACTGGATATGCCACCTCACAGTCAAAGACAAGGACTGGAAAGCTGAAGCCCCCAGAGAGGACTCTGCTGGGACTATCCCAGCAGAGCAGGAATGTGCACCTACACTGCTCTCTTGGTATGCCCCAGGTCCCATGGGATGCGCAGCCCATGGGCTGAAGGGGAGGGAGGGGATGGGTCTGCCACAGACAGAGCAGACGGGGGGACTCACGTGTGGCAGGAGGTGGCTGCATGAGAGCAAAGTGCCTGACTAGAGTAAAACCCAGACTGCAGCCACACAGAGAGGTAAGAGAAGAGAGAAGAGGAACTGCCCACACAGATGCTTTGCTGGGTAAATGGGCTGAAAATGGGCAGGGACAGCTCTACCACCGGGGACACAGAAGGGACACTTGCTCCAGCTCACATCATGAGAACAGTGGAAGGACGCCAGCCACAGAGGTGCACTTTCATCTTGGTGCCGTGTTCTTTGCTCTTCATTAGCAGAAAGCTCCCATTTGTGAGATTAAAGCTTCAGGAGAACTTCAGGGTCTCAGCCTTGCTAATGCCTCTTCCAAACACCAGGCAGCAGCACCCAGAAGGCCTGAACACTCTAAAGGACAATCTTCATCAAATACCTTGATTAGCAAATGTGTGCAGCTGAAAACAGCTACATGATGCCTGCGGAGTGCAGGCAGCCTGGCAGCTGGAGATGGACTGCAAGGCAGCAATGTTAGAATCAAAGGGGGGAGTTGATGGATGGAGGGATAAATTTTACACAGACCAGGGAAAGCACTGAGCTTTCTAGCTGTACCACTGGTGGAAGGGAAGATATCAAAGAACAGCAGGACAGAAATTAAAAAAGCAAATAATTAGGCAAATTAAATATTTGTCTACTTTACACTATTATATGCCGAGGAAGTCAGTAGTAGAGGGTCTCACTAAAGGTCAGCCTGATCAGGGAAAGCAGTCAACTCCTTTCTGCACAGCGCCAGAAAAAAGCAGCCTGAAGCAGCTCCACCTGAACCACCCCAAACAGATGTGCATCTATCCAGGGTTAAAATCCCAGGGCTGGAGAGTCCACCCTCTCCCCAGACAATTCATTTCAGCATTCCACACATAACTTCTAGGAGGTTTTTTCTAACATTTAAGCTATGTCTTTCCTTGCTATTATTTAGGACATTGCCTCTTTTCCAATTCCACTGCAAACACAGGGAACAGCTGACTTTGGCTGTCTCTGCAGTCACCTTTTACACATTTAGAGTCAGTTATTGCATCTCCACTTTTGTCACTTTCTCTATCCAACGCTTGTGAAAGGACCCTGTTACCACAGAAGCTGACAGTCTCACATCTCAAACGGTGTCACTCTATAAAAAACACCATTCTGAGAAAGGCCAGGCCACCATTCTGTTTATTGTCTATATCCTGAATCATATGTGACTTTTCCAAGGTCAGAAGGCAAACCTTGAAGAGAAGGAAGCTGCCTTTCCTGCTCTCCCTCTCTTCCAAGCCTACCTACCTGGCTCTCCTCCTCCTGTTCCAGGCAGCAGAGTGAGAACTGAGTGCTGCAGGCTCTGTTCCTCAAAATGACTCACTTTCTCAGTGTTTTCATAATGTGGAGAAGGTGACTCAGAAACTGCTCCTTGATAAATAAATCATGGTTTGCTCACAAGGGGTGTGCTACAAAAGGACAGGGAGTCTTTACAGTGCTGTGCAAGCAGCTCGCATTTTACCTCCCAACCACTCCGTGGCTGGAGCCTCTCCAGCATCTGCCAGACTATTTAAGATAATCTGCCTGCTTCATCTCACGATTGGTGTTATGAGATTGTCTGGGGGCCTTGTCCAAAAGGAAAGCCCCCAATTTATAAACACATAATAACAAATGGCCTCTCCCCAGCTCTCTCGAGAGGCAGCAGGTCCGAGAGGTGTGATTTTGCAGACAGGGAGTGAGGCCCAGGGAGATTTGGTGATCTGCCAAGAATCACACAGGAAAGCCATGTCAGCTCGAGGAATTAAACCACACACTGCTGAGCCCCATCCCGACTGTGTGCCTGAACCCAGCTCCTGACTGTTCCTGCAGCAATGGCTCCTGCTGAGCATGCATAGCTCAAAAGCTGTCCATGGATCTTTACCAGAAAGGAGATTGAGCTAAAATACTTGGAACTGGCTCTCTAGCACACTAATCTCCTAGTTACCTGAGTTCAAGCATTTGGGTTTTAACCTTTCCACATAAAAATAGACAACCTTCCAAAAGAAAAAAACAGTTATTTTTGTAAAATGGAACTCGTCCATGGAAGCTCAGGGTACTAGAAACCAGGGTGAGCATGTTCACTCTTGTCTTGTTTTTTATAATATTTACAGTCTGACTGCTTTGTGAGTGACCAATTCCATGCACAGGACCAGCTTGGCAACTGTGCAAGTCAGAAGTGGCAAGAGAGACCCCCCTTTCCCTCCCTGCCTCCAGGCAGAGCAGCTCCATAGGGCCTCCTCTGTACTCCTCACAGCCCTGCAGGCACTGAGGCATTGTCTGGGTGACTCAGTGTATTAAAAATGAATTATCTTCTTTTCTAAATTCTTCAGGGAACCTTTGAAGGTAAAATATTTTACAATGGAAGCCCTAGGTCACCACAGTCCTGGTCAAGATAAGCATGCCCTTAAAAAAGAAGAGAAAACCTGTTGTAAAGGGGCACCGTGTCACCAGTCAGGAAGAAGTCAGACCTCAGCCATCTCCAGTCTTAGAGAACTTTGCCCATTTTTCCTTCTTGGTCATTTGCCTCTCTGGGCTTTCTCAGTCTCTTTGATTCGCTGGGCCTACAGGGCACGGGGAGCCTGGAAGTCCCTCAACATTGAAGATCTGGGGCAGCCCAAGGAATTTAAGCTGTTTGTGGAATGAGATGGAAACACTATTCAAACACCCAACTTCTCAACCTGTCCCGAAGAACAGCTTGGGCAGGCGCAGACATCCTTACCAGATGCTTGTTTCCATGGATGGAAAAACCAGGCCTGCAGCCAAGACACGCACCTGATCTACAAGATTAGAAAACCAGGGCTGAGGGGTGTTCTTAAGTCCAGAATAAAAACGTGCCCCCCAAAAAAATCTTGAAACGATGAGAATCTAAAGAGGTGTTGATTTTCATACTGGCTAGTCTCTCTCTTGTTTACCTTCTACTTTCAGTCTGTGGGAAATCTTGAAATCTGACTTTTTACATTTCTTAATAATTTGTCATGATTTTTCCCCCAAAATTTCAATTTCTGGTGAGCTCTGATTATCAGCTTGTTTTTACCATCCTGATAAGCAAAGCTCATTTAAACAGTATTAGTGCCACACTACATGATCATATACCAGTTGCCCTAAAAAAGAAGTTAAAAATAAGAGCTTTGCAGGCATAAAGCCCTCTTTGCAGTGACTAGAAAAACAAATCTCAATTCGCTTTAGAAGGTACTTGGTGCATTCCATGTTATCCCAAATTGTAGTCTTTTTGAACCTTCTTTATCAGCTCAGAGATCTGTAAACAACTGCTATATGTTTGGAATAGAACATTGATGTCATTTTGCAGGTGACAGGTTTAATAGCTAATATATTTGATTCAGGAACGGACAGCTGCAGTTTAGAGCCAGAAAAGATTTGATTTAAAAAATATATCCAATGCGATAGGCAATTTGGCTAACACAGGGAGGAATTTGGTTTGCAACTGATCTCTTCCCTTAGCAAAAGGTGGCAGCCCCTGTGTTTCAGTGCCCTGAACCAATTACTCCCTTCACTCCATTTTGGCATATAAGATCTGCATTTCTAAATTAATAAACATCTCATACTTCTCACTTGACTTCTTTGGTGTGTCAAGTATCTACAGCATTTCTGAATCAAGAGCAGAGTCCTCCAGCGTCTCACAAGTGAGTGGCAGAGCAACCAACTCACTCAATGCAGATGCCTTGCAATTCATGCAAGAAAAACACAAGACTATGGTTGGAAAGGAGGAGGGGGTTCTTAAATCCTACACATCTGAAAATAAGAAAACAAAAGGGTAGTCAGGATTTTTGCCTCCTGAAGGAAAAAATCAAAATTTATGAAAGAGAAGGGACTATTTTAAGTTCCATCTCAAGTCAGTTTAGGCCCTATATGCAATATATATTGTGGGGCTGCCTGGATTTTACCAGAGAGGGGGAAATTTGGTAACCTTGGTTCAAGTAGGTACATTTGCTGTTGCTGTCTTTTGCTAAAACCAAGTTAGTAATTCCTAGTGCAGAATATTTACTCACAAATTGCCCAAGTTGCATCCCTTAGACCATTACAGCTATGCTACCAGTGTACACTTTACATCTTATATTTTAAAGCTCTAACCAATTTGTCAAATATTGTGTCTTCTTTCCTTACTCTACGTGAGACATCTATCAGACACCTTTGAAGTCCACTTTTCCAATTATAAGCCTAACAGACTTGATATTTCTTCACAGTCTCTGATCTCAAGTATCAGTCTAGAACAATTCCACTATTTCGGTGTTCATGGACATACCCTGTCCTGGACCAAAACAGGATGGGTATTTTAATTTTTCTGAACAAAATAAACATGTGCGTTAATTTTGTTAAATTAAAAAGCATTTTGTTTTCCTAGCTGCCTTTCTTCTCAGCCCTCTTTCCTCACTCCTTCTCCTTCAGGAAATGGCACCACATCTTCTGAGAAGGATAAAAAGGAATGTTTATTTCTTAAGGGCATGTATAGAATAGATGACTATATATTTATCACTTTTCCTTCTCTTCCTCTTGTAAGAAAATGCAACATGACCTTAAAACCCCCAGATACTACCAGTGGTGACAAGCTCTGCAGAGGAGAGCCCATCAGTGAGAAATATCTGAAAGCAAGAGGCTCATGGGATCTCACATGAGCTCACCCTCCACAGGAAAGGTGGAGGAGAGAGTGTCCATCTCACATGAAGGGAGCAAAGGGGTGTCAGGTCAGAAACAAGTCCTGCTGTGACGGGACCTAGAAAAGGTGAAAACTTTGCAGCAAGAGCTAAGGCTGCCTCTGGTTGACATGACAAGCACTGTTACTGCACAATTGTGGAATGATTCAGTCCTTTGCATGTGTCCCAGCTCCCTGTTTCCACGTTTAATTTATGCAGGATGCAAAATCCAGCCTTTTGCCTTCAGCAGTGCCCTGGTTTCTGCACACATGATCTGATTAACTTCAATGAATCTGTGGAGGGTAAGGGGTTAATTTCTTCATTTGGAATTTGGTTCCACTGCTGATGCACTAGCAAGAATTGAGTCCACTGACACTTGCTCTCTCTCCAAATCATATTAGTCTTTCAGGTTCCACAGGGAGAGAAGAAGAAATAAAAAAAGAATGAAAAATCCCCACAGCCCGGACAGACAGTGCTTACAATCTAGTTAGAAGGGTTTAAAGTCTTACCACCCCCTCAGCTGCGAGGCAGTACTTGGATTTACTCAATTGCAGAGGCTCATATTCTGTGTCCTCACAACAGACCCCAGCCCTGCAATTAACTGTGCACTGGTTGACTGCTCTCCCTCCTGTGACCCACCAGAACACACTGGAGGCTTAGCAGCTCCTCTGTGACCCATCTGATGCTGGATCAGGGCTCTCACCAGGGAGTTGAACAGCTACAGCCCCAGACACAGACAGGTCACTGAGCTATTCAGCAAGAAGGGTTTCATTACTATGCTTTAAACACAGTCCCCTTTAAAAACCTAAGCATACTTTTTAATTAAGCCTTTGGTGTTTCTTTTCAACATCAGATATATTAGTGTGCAGTCCTCTCTTTTTCTTAATAAAATTTGATTGGAAGTGTATTTGGCCATATCATATATATTACAAAAGGCATTTTTTTCTCATTGCTTCAAATTATTTTTCCAATCATGCTCTATATACTGTGCTCAGCACTGAATTATAAGGAGTTAGGCAACATACATGGTGTTAATTAGATAGGGGACGTAGAAGGTAATTTTTCCATGACTCCAGGGAAACCTTTATGTTATGCTTATAAAGCAAACGCAAACGGCCATGCAATACAAAGTGCTCCTTAAAAATCAAGTTACACACTGAAATAAAATACTAAGAGCAAAATTAGTTTCTCCAATTTAATTCAGTAAAACTTTAATAGCATCTGACTGCTCTCTGAAAAAGTCATTAAAAAAATTATAAGGAATTCACAAATGACTGATAATGTAAAAACACGGAGGCTCGGATTCCCTTTCCAACAAAGGTCCTGATGCAGCGAAGCGCTGGAGCCCTCATCTAATTCTGCACTCCAGGAATGTTCTCGTGGGCCAGAGTTAACAGCCAAAGTCGCACCGACTTCAGCAGGAGGTTGATCTGGCGCAGGAGGATGTGGGAGCTTTGATCTAGAGGGAAAGGTTCAGGGAACATTCAAAACCCAAACTGAGCCTTATGCACACATGAGTAATTGTATGTGCTAATCAGGTAAACACTTTGGAAAAATAGGGCAAGCTTGAGCAGGAGAAAGGCAGGCGCAGCAAATTAAGCGAGCCAGTGGGTCTCTCTAATCTCTGACTCCACGATAACCAGTGGAGGATGTTGGAAGTTTCACTGCATGCACAGGAAAACACGAATGGAAATTTTCCTAAGTGTCATTCAGTAACTACAGACAATAGATCGTTCTTACAAAAATGGAACTCTCAGTAGCAGGAAGATCAGAGGGAACAGAGCTGCCACTCATGCCTTTGCCACGGTGGCTCAGAAGAGCACAGTGGTGTGAAAAAAATACTTCTGTGGAAAAGTAAGTTTTCCAGTAGGGATTTGCAGAGTTAAAACTCTCCTCATATATCTTTTTGTGTTAAGTGGAGGGCATAATGCACAACCAATCATAGAGGGAACTTTTCAACTGAAGATTTTTCTACCAACTTTGCGATAATTAGCACTCTTTCATTAAAATGCTGTGTCCCCCCTGGCCAGAATGAAACTGTGCATGCCTTATATCCTACTCTTAATAATGTTTTTAAGGTACTGAATCTTATCAATTAATATTTTGCAGTGATTCATACCATTTCTAATACGCAGCAGCAGAGCAGAATCGTGCAGATAAAAATATTTTCTGAACAGATTCAAAATAATTGCTTTTTTAAATTGCTGATGGGGGTTCTGCCACTCAAGCAGTTAAGCCTGAAAATGTGCTTAGGAGATTAAACAAGGAAAACTGAGCTGGTCTGGTAGCTGGCCCCTTTCCATGTGTCGGAGAGTTGTCACTACTCCAAGTGCAACAAGATGACAGGATTTTCCTTGGTTCATCCTGCACACAAGACGTACAAGGTGCAGAAGTTCCCGTGCTCAGCCAGGCTTTGCACAGCTTTCTCTTACAGTCACCAAGGCACTGAGGGATTCAGCCAAGGGAAATACGTGTGCCAGGGAGTGATATGGTGCTTGGAATTGGAAAACTGCTGCCAGCAGATCCAAATAGGCACTGTGCCGTTGGTGCAGTATTCCCAGCAAGGTTTGCAGGAGGATAACTGCGGACTCGGTGGGCCCTGTGCACTCATCAGGAGGGGACCTGTCCTGTGCTTCCAACATGGGAATTTTCCCAAATTATTCAAAAACCTTTCCTAACACAACAGCGCTTTATGAGGGACTGTGTTGAAGGCTGAAGAGAAGGGCTTGTTTACTACACAAATACTTAGTTTTGGATCCACCACCAAACTGAATGTGTACATACATCCCTCCTTTGTTCAATATTGTGTATTTGTGCAGTTGTATATATGTTTTTATATGTTCATTCATAAAAATAAACAGTGAGGAAATCTTTGAAGTTTCCCTGTGTGCAAAACAAAAAGCAGATGGAAAATTTCTCTTAGTTTTATATATATAAATACTATTGAATCACAGCATATATATCACTTTTCTTCCAAAAGGAAAGCTCAATGCACAGCTTCCCCTTGTACTCATGGAGCCAAACTTTTGGGTAATTAGAGGGTTTGGCTGCTTCCATATCAGGTGCCTCAAGACATGTCAAATCTTTCTAGTTTCCATACACTGTATCTAATCTCTTATTCCCCCTCTACAACATTTTTAGGCACTGTAGCATTAAGACACCTAAAGTCACTAGTCAGTCTTTGGCATCTGGTTAAACGCCCTGATTTCACACACCTGAAACTCTTAAGCAGACAGGGAATCTGCATAGCACTGGAGAGGAGCTGATCACTTAAATCTCTCTTTTTTTCACTCTTATTCTAAAAATCTAGTCTGTTTTTTAGGCTGATGTTTCCAAGGATGTCTTCGAGAGCTCTCTGCCCCATCTTCAGGGGATGTCTGCACTGCCTGCTAATGGAAGACTCAAAGAAGCTGGGTGTGAGTTAATTTAATGGAAACTATATCCCAAGCCTATTCATACCACTGCAAAGCTGAGGGCAGGTAGGTGAAAAGCTGTAGGTGAAAAGCTGAGGGACCTTGCAGGACAAGGAATTCACGCGGGCAGGCCCTTGTGGGTCAAGGAGGAAGGCAAGGAAGACACGGCCAAGAGGCCCCAGAGACTAAAAACCTAACAATAATTAACTCACAGGCTCTCCTTGGAGGCTCACAACTTTATATTCAAAAGACTGCCCTACTTTCTGCTCTCAGATGATTTTTGCTTTGCAGCGCAACTTCATTACTTGCTCTTCACCAAGGGGACTCCATGCCTCTCAGGTGCCAGCTTCAGGAGGCAGACATTCTCCTTGCTCTCACACAAGCTAGAAAGGTAAAAGTAAGTCCTTTTTTAGGTAATTTTGTCCATTTAAAAACAAAAAATTCAAATATTTATAAGGAAAGTGCCAGACTAGAAGAAATTATTTACCATGCAGAGGGGAAAGGTGAACAAGACAATTAGAGGGACAATCTAATGGCTGTGCTAAGAGCAAAGGGTTTGTTCTTCTGAAATTAAGCCTTGAATTTTATTCTCCATTAATAATGGAAAATTCAACTGATAAATCAAACATGATTAGTGGTGTGGAACAGAGATAACAGCACAAGAACAAACAGTAATAGCTATACTTTTCTCTTGCAAAGCTGGCCTTTTAAGTGTTTTGCAAAAAGAGGACTGCTACCTGTGACAATGGCAATGTGCTGAGCTTTGTGAATAGTTGATTTTTATTTCTGATCCTACTGTATTCAATAACATCTGCAAATTACATATGGTGCATGCTGTTCCCCTGAGCACCAGGCAAAAAAAATAAGAAAACAGATCATAAAGGGGACACTAGAATAAAACAAATGCACATGCTTCAGTCCTAGAGACAGTTCAACACAAGTTGGTCTGTTATTGCTGGTTAAATCTGAGATTTTAGGAAAATAGATGTGGTAACAAAAATATCAACTTTTATTTTATAAATATTGGATAGCACATGAAACAGATCATCTCTGCCTGGATAGCAAATTTGTTCTAATAATACCATTCATCAAACCAAGATTGTGCAGCCTTTTGTCCCAAAGACCTGTGTACTGCACTGAATAAAATCCATAACCTACTAATTCTGGCAAGGTTATTGATTATTTTAAATTAAGAGAGAGAGATTTAAAAAGCCATATCAAATTCCATTTTAAAAGTTTGAATTTTTATTTTTGTTTTTATCAGAAGTGAATGTTAGGGAAGACACCATGCTGTTCTCCTCAGTTCACGTTTTTTTCCTGTCATACAACATCCAAAATAGAGTGACATTCAGGAGTACCCTGGAGAGATCAAAATCACAGAACACCTTGATTAGAAAATAAGCAAGAGCAAATTATTGGCTTGTATAGGCATAATGCTACCCCTCTGCATGTCTCCAGTCCTACTTTGGATGAACTTAGGATCCATATTGTGACCTTGTGTCCAGCTCTGGCTCTGGACTTGGATCCATTTCCTATTGACTATGCTCTGTGTGTGGATCTGGTGCACCTCTTGCCTGGTCTGGGAATGTTCATGGAACCATCAGGCTCTGCCCACCATGTTCATACCATGCAGGACTGCACCCCATCACTGCCCAGGCTGAGGTCACCCTCATCTCCCAGCTTGTCCTCCCTTAGGGACAAGCTGTTTCTTGTTTCCCTGGACAATGAGCTGTTTTGTCACTTCAGTGTAGCCAATTCCCTCCTTTCAGCAACCCTAGGAACATATTATCAGTTATCCCTATCATTTCCATCACTCCCATTCCTCAGACTACACTGGTTTTCATGACAGGTACATGCTTGAAGATCCTTTTGGTGTGCTGGGACATGCTTTCCATGTTCCTGTCAAGAACAAGGATCTATAACAAAGGAGGGAAATTCAGAGATCTCCCTTCAGAGAGTTCAAGTATCTTTTCAGGATCAATGTGTAGCATTCTGCTTCTGAGCCTTGACAGAGATACAACCTCAGAAAAATTAGGTTTGTACCTTCTTCACGTCCTCTAAAAAAGGAAACACCAAATTTGGAAGACAGTTAATTAAAAACCAAAGGGGAATTCCACTTGATTGAATGGGGCTGGCTGGCTGAGGTTATCCAAGGTTAAGTGTACTCCACTGGAGCTAAGGCCTTTCCTACACAACAGCCCTATCCCTTAAGTGGAGCTGTTCACAAGTTACTTCTGAGACCTTGTAGGCCCTGGCTCAACAAGCCTTTGCACTGAGAAGGTACCCCAGGATGACCAGCAATGACAGGCACCGAGTGCCCAGCGTGCCAGGCTTCCTCCTGTGGGAATAGCAGCTGCCTCAAGTAGAGGTAAAAAGGACAGCCAAAAGGTATCTGCTGCAGCCTTTCAGCAGAGCACAGCAGAAAACAGGTTCCCCAGCACCCACACAAGCAAAGCTCACACAAGGAAGCTAGAGAGGTTGAGAGGTTAAGTACAATATTGAACTGCTGAAATAAAGCCAGAAAATGCTGCAGCTTCTTTTTACTTGCCCTGTTTGAGTGTTGGACAGAGGTGTTGCAGTCACCATAGTCACTTAAGACACGGTGAGCTGAGTGAGTTTCCCAAGTATACTCTTCCCCCACAGTCAACTGCGTTGTCCCTCATGAATTGATTTACCTCACTGAAATGGAAGAACACATTCAGAAAGAAACTCTAGTTCACAGAAGAGCAACATGAACTCTCACACCGTCATTGGCAGTGTTTCCTACCTGAGCGAACCTGTGAGGAAGAGAATGAAGGAGAGAAATACAGAGAGTCACTGCTGTCACCACAGTTTTTTCATCAGCTGGATGGCCCATGGCCACACACATCTGCTGTGCAATAAGGCCAGCATACACTGAGTACATATTGCTCGAAAAGCTATGTGTCATGAAATTGTTCATAACACCCCAGCAAAAGGTGAGTGCTTAAATCAGGCTAACAGTGCACTTTCCTTGTGAAGCGGAAAGTCTAGCATGAGCCAAAATCTGTAGAAATCCAAGACCTCTCCCAGCTATTACCCCCAGCTTGTATTGGAAAGGTTTAAATCCTTCCTGCATGCAGGAGAGGAGAATGAGCTGAAATGGGGTCCAGCTGAGGACACTTGGCTCCCAGCACAAGACCTCCATTTCCCCAGTGGAAAGTCTCACTGAACCTTTTCTGCTCAGCTCTGTTTACCTTGCTCCCCTCTCCACAGGGCTTCCGCCCACACAGCACAGGAGGAGCAAGAAAATGGGATAGATTCTGCCAAAAACTTCAAAGTTGAAAAGCCCAGAGAAGCTCTCTGTTTGCAGAAAACACAATGTGTCTCTCAGAAGCAAATTGCAGCCTTGCAGTGCTTGCATGGGCAACTTGGAAAGGTGTGAAGGGTGACAAACCAGCAGAAGGCATTAGATCTATTTGAACAAGTCTTAGATGCCAGTTTGAATGTTTTTAATTATAGACTCTGTGTTTTAGCTTCCATTTTCTCCCTCTTTCAGAGACTCTGGCAGTGTTTTGATAACCATTCTGCCATGAGCCTGCTGAGCCACCTAACTGACACACCGAGATAAGATCAAAGGTCTGAGATTTGGGTGCCCTCTGCACCATGCTGAATTCCGTGGCCTGCCTGCCTTTCCCACACCTCACCTCTGCTCCAGTGGCCTGCCTTTGCCTTCAGTTGCTCTCCCCCATTTGTCTCCAGTTAGGATCCCAGCTGGCAAACCTCTTCTCGCCTGTTCAAGCATTTATGTGTGGGTGCCACAGCACTCAGATCTGCCGACGCAATTGCTGCTTTCCCTGTCATCTTTCGTCTTGATAGTCACTGGCTTTACCCACCAAAAATATATATCTCTGAGTTGAAAAGAAAAATCTGTCCATAAAAAGGCAAATATCTCAGCTCAACTCCCATCTCCGCTGGAGCTGAAGGGAAGTTTGCCAATGACTTGAACAAAACCAGGAGATAACGCGCTTCCTTTATCTGTGCGTTAATAGTCTTCTGCTGCCAATCTCCCCAGCAAGAGAGTCCTGTCAGTTCCCACGCAGTGCACAAAGACGCTGTTACTCACCCCTCTAACACAAGACAGGCCCATCAGAGCTTTTCCATCGCCTTGGACGGACATACTGTGTGCTAATACACACGTAATGCAAACATCTGTTTCAGTTTCACACAAAGACAGTAGGATTTTGTTTGGGGGGAAATAAAAAGGGGCCTGGGGGAAGCAAGAATCCTTGTACTAGATAGGATGAGCAAGGATCACCTCCAGCCCAAGGTCAGGTGTGCAGCCTGGCATGTGGGCTGTATTGCAGAAGGTGACTGCTCTGCCTCAGACCACACAACCAGACATGGGGCTGAGGAACCCAACTCCAACCTCCCACACAGCTATCATTGCACTGAGAGAGGACAAACTCCCAGGGTGGCAGCCTGGGAAAAGAAAACAAGGAGCAATCGGGACAAAGTGGTGTTACAGAACACCTTGGCCATCCCTCTATTTTAGTTGTCCTCACTCATACTGTACACAAGGAAGTGGTTACATGAAACACAAGACAATGAACATATTACTGTCTGCAGAGCCAAATCTGAAATTGTAGTCCAAGACAAATTCCAGGTAACACTCACTGACTGAAAAGCTGCTTTCAAGACTTCCCTTCATTGTTAGTGCAGGGAACCAGTGATCCAATCTACAACTATATGTATTTGAAAAAAGTAAACAAGTTGATTACAGACAGTGGTTGACTATTATTTCAGGCTGAAAAGACAAGCAAAATCTTCAGAAAATATACACGGTAATTTCAGAAATAACATTAGAATTAAGTAACACAATTATTTATTGATTTTACCAGTGGCTGTATATAACACTTTCAAAGCCAGGGAAACAGCCATAACCTACCTCTCTACTGTAACCATTTCCATATGTAGTGGTGTTAGACTTTGGCTACCTATAAATACACACACATATATACAGGCACCAGGTGTGTAACACACCTGGATGTATATATGCTATTTATCTCAAATGCTTTCAGGGTATAAAAACACAAGGGGTGAATTTAAAGTTCGGTTATGGAGGATTTCCACAGTGCATTTACCCCTGGGTCAGAGCAAAGTCCCAGGTCTGCAGCCAGTGGATCAACACTACCTCTGCCTTGGCACAATTTCAGCTAACCCTGTTCAGAACATTATTCTAAAACCCATCCCAAAAGCTTAGGACCTTCCTTTTGATGCAGCATGTGTTTGGTCTCAGGTAAATGTGATTTGTCAAAGCAGTTATGCCAGCACCACCCTCACAGCCTGCATGTACACCCACACTTACCTGTGGCAGATAAAGGTGTTATCACTTACTACTAAAATGCTTTACACTACCTACAGGCAGTAAGACCCTGCTCTCAGATGCTACAGATTTTGCAAAATGTTAACTAAAGGAGCTAAAATGTTAAGGAGTTAAAATGTTAACTAAAGGAGCTACGTGGGTGTTCCCTTTAGCTGAATTTTTCTATCCTCACCTCAGGGGGGAGGCAGGAAAAACTATGTTTTTTCACTCATATTTGAAAAAAGTCCTGAGGAAATCCTTGCTTGGAAGATTATATTTGGGGGCAGGAACTTGGCAGTGGTGGCTGGAGGACAGGACTTTAATCAAGGACATGCTTCCCACACCCCCACTAGATTAAAAAGCCCTGCCCATGTTTAGCCAAGTTTATGCTTGGAAGATAACTACTTCCAGAGGCTCCTGCTCAGCATTCAGAGACTTCTGTCCTCACAGGGGCCAAACCGACAGTGGTTTGAGTCAATACCTGAGCTGAGAGCAAGGATGTTGTCTTTCCTATTCTCTCAGATGCATTTTTACCAGTAAATTAAGCCTTACTGAGGCCTGTAGCACAGTCTATAACGTTTAATTATTAGCACGCTCCCTGGCACAGTTTTGGCTTGTCCTGGGGAGTACTTTCAGAGACTGTGTCTGAGCAGGGTTCAGAGAGCAGCACTTGCCAAGGGCTGTTCCCAATAGGCAGAAAGGATAAAGCCATCCTGTTATGGGAGGAAGAGAGTTTAGCTGTATGGATGTGAGCCAGACTATGCCACTTGCTCTTCGTGCCAGCAAATGGGCTCTGGCCCAGTTTAATTACAATGAAGACATATAATCAGTGACTTCTCTGTCAGGCGTTGGCACTGAGGAAGGAGGAAAAATCAAACAGCGGAAAGGGAAGAGCTGAATCCACTGGAGGGGAAGGGATGTCATCAGGAGAGGGTAATCTTAAACTTCAAGTTTGGGGTAGGAAAAAATGACATTGGAAGCTGGTGCAAGTGAAAAGCTAGGAATGGGTGAGATGAAGAGGTCAGGAAGAAAGATTTGGGTGGGAAATGCATTACTTCGAGAAAGAGTTTAGTAGGTGGAACAAAATGAGGTTGTTCAAAAATGAAGAATGAGATGAGGGAAAGAAAGTATGAGGAATAGATGAGATTGTGGAAACTGGAAAAGGTTAACTTGGGAGAATGGGGGGAAAAATTCAGTCAGGCCTTCAGGCGAGCAGAGATTACAAAGCCCTTTGAGAGAACAAGGAGAACTTCTGTCCTCCAGCATTCATGACCCACCTGGTCTTAGAAAGGAGCTCAGGCTTTATCAGGAGTTTTCATGTGTTGCTTACACGTTTCTGTATCTTTATCTTTGGCTTTCACCTGTGTCACATCTCATTCTTTCAGGAGCAGTTTAATCTTCCCATCTCAGCAACCTCATGGTCAGACAGACGAAATGTCAGAAACTGTTAAGGTAACCCAGCCTGTGTGTATCCCTGAGCGAAAAAGTGGAGCAGCAATTTCCATCAATAACTCCCTCCGGAGATTTGGAAAGGCTCCATGTTCCCTTAAAGGTATCCTTGAAGAATCATTTTAATTAACCGTTTACCTGCTGTACGTTGCCTGAGGCTTTCACTAGCTAACGCTGCAGTCACTTCAGTATCAGCTTGTTACTAGTCATATGAGCAGTCTAGGCAGAATTCACTTGCAGTCTTTGATTTCTGTCAAGAGAAGTACAAGTCACACTGTGGTAAAAACCCATACTGGGAACCATCTGACCCACCTAAAAATTGAGACACAGGAGGAGACCTCAGGCTTCCTTCTCACTGCGACTGCAACATAAATATTCCTTTTTACTTTTTTTTTCTTTATAACTGAATATTTTACTGACCCTGCAAAAAAAGAGGAATCCTCTCAACCATGATCACAAATGAACAAAAAAAGCAGAAAGCTCCCACTGCTATTGTGCTTGGAATATAACAGTCAAGGTTAGCACATAATAGCTAAACAATATGCATTTGAAAGCCGTCAAGAGAATAGTGCTTTGTTCTAATGAAAAGGATTGAAATGTTTTCTACTGTCTGCCTTGACACTTCATGTTACAGTACTTGGAATTACTTCAGTCAGGGAAGCTGTCACATCACTCATAAAGTGCCTATAGAGCAGCAACAAGGCAGCAGCAGCACCGAGCTGGTGCAGTGCACCCACAAAGGGGATCATTTTTGTCCTTCTCTCTTGCCAGAACCACATTCGCTCAGGGACTAGCAGATGAAAGAGGATTTCTGGTGGTTGGGTTGGGTTTGGTTTTGGTTTTTTTTGATTGCTGATCTGGCACCATACCAATGTATCCTGTGGGCCAAGACACAGCGCTCAGCAATTTCAGCTGGAGGAGCTCTGGGGTGAGTGTTTGCTGAGAGGGTGCTCATGCACAGCACTATCCATTTGGAGTCTGCCTATGCGGGTTTTTGTGAGTCCCATTTATTTCAAGTTATAAACAAAAGGATGGAAATTCTGATCCTGACCATATTGGGCATGCAGAGGACAAACCATCCCAGCTACAGGCTATGCCTGGATTATTATCAGGCAGGTGTCTTAAGGTGGGGCTAAATAAGGAACTTTCCTAATGGGGTAAGCCCAGTATTTTAGAGGGAGGAGGTGTGTGATGAAGCTGGATGAGATGCTGTTGGGTTTTGGAAATACTTAAGCACAGAATCAGGAAGCAATTACCCTTTCAGGTGTAAACTAGTTCCAGAAAGACATTCTGGCTTGTGGAAAAAGCCCTGAGCAAAAACCCACTTGGTTTGGAGGGTAATTAATGAGATCAGTAATTAAAGGAGCGCTGAAGTCGTTCCTCCTGCCCTCCTCCCCCATCAGTAAAGGACAGGCACAGCCATTCTCAGAAAATTAATTCATCCACAGTAGTGGCATAAAATTGTGTAATGGAAAAGCATAAAAGCACAGCTCTATGAACCAAAGAGAAAAAAAAAAGAAGGTAACAAAAAAACCCCAGTTAACTAGCTCTTCTGGGGTGAGACTCGGTTTGAACTTTGCTAGTGCTTCATTAATGTACAGGTAGAGCTGCAGCCTGGAACTTAGCATCACCAAGAAACCCAAAGTGCATCCCTCTTATCACTAAAAAATTCCTAATTCTTTGTGACAGGAACAGCATTGGTAACTACAGTCCCTGGTCCTTTTTCAATCACCTGCCACCATCACACACAGTTGCTCCTCACTCCTGGACTGAAGATCAGACCCAGAACAGCCTCAGGCACAGAAGTAGGAGGGAGGCAGAACTTAGTTAACTCAGCTCAGAACTGCAGTCCTCAGAAAACCTTTCCTGATGCTACTTCTCCTTAGAAGTAACCAAAATGGCCTTTGCCTCTTCTCAGGTAGCTGAAACAGCCACCCTGCACACATCAGGAGAGGTTTTGAGTGGCACTCAGTGTAGTTTCAAGTGAAGTCCCTGAATCCCAATCAGGCAGGGTAGCCCTGGGCACATAGAAGGGTTGCTGCAGATATTTAAACAGATATTGAACCCAGACACTCTCAGGGTTAGGTAGCAGCTGATTCCCATTACAGTTTTGGCCTGCAGGACCTAATTTTACTTTTGTTCTTCTTTGGGTACCCAAACCCTCATCTGGAATGAGCCTCAGCCTAAACACCCACTTGCAAGGAACAAACCATCTGTCTTGTTTTCATTTCTACCTGGGAACCATCAACACCCTCTCCCTATCTAGCCTGGAACTAATCAACCCCACATGCCTGTGCTATGCAGCAGTAATTACCCTCGACCTCAAGGCTGGGTTTTCACGCCTGAGCCCCGCATAAGTCAACAGAAAAATCTCTGCATCTGCCAATAACAGATGTGTTCACTACTGGGCAGTGGGCAAGTGCTCCAGGGAAATCCTGGTAGCCCAAAGAGAAACATGGTTACACAGTCATTAAATGGTTCCATTGAATGGTTCCTTACTGTGTTTCTGCTCAGCTCTTTCATGCGCTTCCACCCGACCCACTGCATATCCCCTGACCACCTGAATGGCATTTCCAGTACCTTGCTGTGTTGACTTTAGGGGTTTTCCCACCAAACAAACCAGCATGAAGAGCTGATAGGAGGGTCTGTCAGGGGGCAGTAACTTAACTTCCTTCTCCTAAATGGAGCAGCCTTTGGGACTGTGACAACAGGGGGAAAAAAATGAATCCAGGATGTTCCTGTTTCGAGTAGCTCTTAGAAATGCAGAATTAAGAGTTAGGAACCAAGCTCTCTTCTGTTCATCCAAGAAAATAAAACCTTACACCTCAACTCAAGGAAAGAATAATTTCTTTATTTTCTTTTTTGACACAGAGAATAAAGCTGGTGTTAATGACCAAAATGTGCTCATGGTAATATTCTGAATGATCTTTCTTTAATTTGGAGGAATTAAATAGTTAATTAAGGGGTAATATTCATAGTGCCAGAGTGTATCAGGAAAAAATGGGTCTTGCATGTAATTAAGAACTGAGTCTTTCTGCTAACAACACAAATGTATTGCAAGACAATATTCCAATGCAATGAAAATCATTCCCACTTTTAACTAGGTAAGATATGATGATGAAGAAAGGGACAATCTTTAAAAAATGGTACAAAGTATATTGCTCTTCATCCTCCACCAAAAGATTACTTGTCTTATGACAAATGCCAACGTATTCCAATACTTTTTAGTTCAAAATCAGAGGAAGGAATTAACTTGCAAATGCTTCTGAGGACAGGAATTCTGGAACATTTAGACTCACGAATCTCAATATATTCTGCTATCAAAAATAGCTAAGATTAGCTTTTAAATACAGTAAAAACATCAAATAACAATGAAAGTAGGGGAAAAAAAACAGTTCTGACATGAGGAAAATATTATCAGAAAAATAAACAGACATTTTTTTATTATGTGTCACTTTTTAAAGATGTCAGAGTGCACAGGTAACAGCTGGGTTTTTACGAAATTGCCATTTTCTTGATCACATAGTATTTCAGAGGACACTGTTCACCAGGCGAGAAGCTCTGGGTTCACTTCCCACCTCTGCTCTTCTACGGACTGCTTATATCAACTCAGGCAAATCATTTAGCATCTATAAGTGTTGCTTTTGATCTCAGCAGTCAGGGTAATATTTATTTTCTCCCATCCCTGCCTTGTTTGGTTAGCTTGCATGTTCTTTGAAGAAAGACCTGCCTTTTCCTCCTTTAAATAGCACCTCCCAAGAGGGAAAAGAGGAATAGCTTCATCTTGGTTGTACACACAAATAACGAAAGACATTCTCCAGAGTGTGCTCGCAGTCACCTTCAGCTCTTTGCTGATGTGATTTTGAGCTGTGGAGGTAACTTCACCCATTGGGAAGCTGTGCACCTCACTCCCCCTGCTCAATCTTTTCCCTGCTTCAATAAAGAAGTTGTGAAAAATGGCACCTCACTAGCAAAACTAGCAGTAGCAAAATGAAAAATAATGAGTCTAGAAAGCAGCAGGAAGCACAAGAACTACAGCCAGAATGGAGGCACAGTGCTGGACACCAAGGACAGAGGGAACTCATGTCCCTCTTGGGTGTTATTAGCTGCCAGCATGGCTGAGTAGCCATCATGATGAGCAGCGACACACATCTGGTTTGTAGGGACAGACAGATGCACAGTTCTCCTGATTTATCCAGGATAGCAAATGCAAAAGTGGGAGACCACTTTCTCACACCTTCTTCCAGACCAAATAGAACCAAATGAAATCCATAATAACACTCCTGTTGCTTTTGGATCAAGCACAGGGGAGGGTGATGCGGCTCTCACCAAGGCAGCCAACAGCTGTAACTACTACAGGTTTCAAAAGAGTAGCACCTCTGTGGCTCATTTTCCAACATTAACTCTTTCCTTTAACAGAAAGGTTAGTTAAACTTGGCTTCTTGGGGACAGGGAAGCAGCAAGAAAGAGAAAATATCCATTGTGCTTCAGAGTTAAAGCAGGCCAAGACAGAAAGTCATGTCCTTCACCAGCTCTTCCTCCAAAAAGTGTGATCTTTATGGAGAAAAAAATGCTATAGCTCAAGCAGAACAAGTCATCACCATTTATCTCCCTGAAACTTGAAAATCACTGTTTCAGCAGAGAGCCAATTTTCAGGGGCAGGGTTGGATGGGTAAATACATATTACAAAGTCAAGGGTAGTGGGATGAAGGATGCTCCTTCCCTTGAACCACAGGTTTGTCTGAAGATCCTGGACCTTCCTTGGATCTACCTTCATAGACCAAACTGGTCACCCCCCAGAACAACCTCCTGAGTCAGAACAGGCTGAGATGGCAACCAAATCCATGGCACATTGAAGTACTCACAGGTATCCCCTGGGGGATTCATGTGGTCAAGGACAAAACCAGCCATTGTGGCATTCACTGTAACTGTCCAAAGAGGATTTTTCCATCTCAAATGATGGCCAAGTGTTGCAGTGAGACATTTTCTGATCACAGCTTACAGGAAGTGGAGATGCTAAGTTCAGGTGAGCCTCTGGTATCTAGACCAGAGCTATACTAAAAGTGAGCCAAATGTTATATAAAACTGAGCTTAATATATAAATTTATTCAAAAACTTTGTGACTCGTTCAGTTCCAGGAAAAAAATATCCTGAAGTATTGCAGGTAGCAGGCCTAGGTGATGGCTAAAACACTTATCCAGACCTTTCCAGGATTCAAAGAATTTTACATCTGCAATTGGCCAACCACTTGGCACCTGGTCTCATGGTTTAATGATCTGGATGCTGTTATAAACCATTCCACAAGATTTATGAAGCAACAGAGTATATTTGGGAAAGGAAAGGGTAAGGAACTGGAGGCCTCCTACCCAAAATCACTGAGTACCCAACCATCAACCTACACAACTTTCATTGCAAGCAGCTCCTTTCTCCCAGTTATCAGTGAACCAACCTTTTCACCAGACAGCCCAGTAGTTACTAAGAGAAAACTGAAAAAGAAAGGAGTAAGCTTTCTTGCCAATGGAAATTGGCCTCATCAGAAAAAAAATCTTGCCACTTCATGCAGCACTGCCAGCACATGTCATTGGGCTGTTACACCACTAGAAGAGCAAACAAGCTGCCATATGGGGTCAGTCAAAGCCCCATTCTGGCTGGTACCCTGCTTTGGGCAGTGAGCTGGGGAGGAGATAAGAAGGAGCCATGCAGAGGGTGAGTATCCCTGGGCACGTGTTCCCAGTCCTGGCAGTGTTTGGTTCGTTCCCAGGAGGGAAGTTTAATAATTGACAATAGGACAATCAAAGGTAGTTTTAACTTTCAAGCATAACAAATTGACCAACGGTTATGGAGTCCAACCCTCCCTCCTTTCGACAGTGTAAATTCATACGCTTTAACAGAGGTGCGTTTGTGTTGGGTTTTGTTTAAGCTGGCGTGGCTTAGTTCACCAGCCACTCAGTCAACAGCCCTTGAAATTTGTCACTCACTCCCGACCTCCTTCACCCTTTCACAGACCACAGCACAGATTCTGTAACATGCTTCCTGAAAACTGTCCATCAAAGCTGTCCTGTTCCTTTTCCCCCTACAGCTGAACTTTTCTTTTCTGTGGATACTTGCACACTAACTTCAAGAGCCAGGGCTCAAAAGAGCATTGAGGCAAAGGAAGCAAAAAAAAAAGTGTTGAATTGTGAGGTGGTTTTGATCATTCAAATGCTCAAGAATTGTCAGAAATCTGGACAGGTAATACCTTCTCTAAACAGAGTCTTTAATTTGGAAAAAATCCTAAAAGCTCAGCATTTCACACCTCCGCTGAGATATGCCTCTGGCTATCCTTTTATTTTTCATGCCATGTTTTCTGAAACGTTACATTCAAGAGAATACATTGCCTTCAAATCATGTACACATGCATGTTTATTAAGTCATTACCATAGCCTTAAGTCCATAAAATCACTGTGGACTGCAATACCACATGTGCATCCAGCAATTAGATGAATAAATTAACCCTGAAAATTTTCTGCTTGGGGTGGAGGGGAACAAGCTGTACTCTGAAAGTTGAAATAACACTCCAGCATAGAGAAATAATTTTGTATTTGAAAGACTGTTACCTGATTAGTGCTGTGAAAAAAAATAAAAATCACCTCATCATGCAGATGATTAGAAATAGCCTTAAATTTCTGAAGTAAAAAGAGAGAAAAAATAGTAGAAAATAAGGATCTGGCAGAGCACGCAGTTCCAAAGTGCATTACTCCGTCAGTGTCATTTTCTATGCGGCAGTGTTCTTTCAATTATTTCTTCCCCTCTCTTCCTCTCTGCAAAGAAAATTGGCAGAAAAAGTTGCCTGCAGGATCAGAGAGGGGTATTTTTATCAACCTACAACTAGATTAAAAATCCTTTATCTGAAATGCAGCAGAGGACTGGCCTAAATTAAATCCCATCTCCCTCTGCTTCTGGGCTGTGAAGGAGTATCACACATAGGGCATCTTGCTTAATTTGTATTATTTTTTAATTTCTGTTGGTTTTAGTTTACACTTGCACAAGTTGCTCATGCGAAAAAGGACAAGTGAAGAGCAGAGAGCAACATAGCCAATGTCCAAAAGGGACAAATGAGGGATGTTCACTCAAACATCTGCTCAGTCCATCACCTGAGGACACAGGAGTAGGTCAAGTCCAAAGCTCTGAAGGTCAACTTCTAGCCAGTGCATCGGCAGCCAGGACATCAGCTTTTTACTCTTGCTGCAGTGCCCTCTTTGTGTCCACAGAGACTACTCACATGTCAGAGCATTTGCAGAACCTGGGCTTGCATGAATTTTTAATGGTATTAATAATCACTGTTTGTGGTGTTGCACTGCAGTGTGACTACCAGAGAGCCCTTCAGTAACTGGGTCACAGAAACGCCCTCTGACACCATGTCCATGCACTGCTGACATAATCACCAGGTGTTAACTGTACCCACACACACGTACGGGCTTAATTATGCCCATTTGATGCAAGGCTCTTTTAACTGCACAGCCCTAGAGCCCAGGGAGTTTGATGTTGCAACCCAGATACTGCTGGATAAAAATAGGGAAGAGGACAGTAAACAGAGAGACAAAACTGGGAAACAGAGGCAGGGAAAAAAAGGACCCTGAGAAGCTGGCACCATGGTCTGACTTGTTACTTATCTGTGAGCAAACTGCTTGGTTTATACAGGAAGGGTTATAAATGTCTGGGTCTCTTCCCTTTCAACCCTGTAAAGGACACCACCACCAAGAATGAGGTTGAGTGACGAATCAGCAGACGTCCTGTCCGGGGTATTTTTGGGTAGTTGTTCCAATTTCTGCACTGCTGGCTTCTCTGGCTCCATCTCATGTCAGAGTGTACAGGAGCAAAGAGCTATTAACTTGGCTCAGCAGTGATTGCTGTGCACAGTGTCCTGGGCAGAGACTTTTCATTTAATTTTCATACATCATTTACAGTTTGCTGCAGCCATTCCAGAAAGTCAGCACCAATCTCCTTAAGTTAACATGGAACAAACAGGAAAGGAGATAGAATTCTTGTGTTGTTATTTAAAAGTCTTGTCATGTCTGGGCACATTTGGTGCTACCACTGATTTCATTTTCAATATACTTCACTGATATAACGAAGTCATTTCCTTGAGAATACGCAGGGGAGGCCTGGACAGCATTAATGTAGAAAAAAACAAACATAACCAATTTGCTAGTAACAAACCTATTTTCTGCATTGCCGTTTGCTTGTTGCTGGGTATTTTTTCCTCACACTTTATATTAATATGATGGGCCAGACTCTGATTTTCAGCATTGCTGTAAGGCCTCTCCCCCACCTCCAGGAGAAAACAGAATTTTTATGGATTTGTAAGTGTAACATAGATGAGGATAAGGCCCTAAACCCTGTCTCTAAATAGCTTATATAGCTCCTCTTGTTTACTCCTCAATTGGAACTGCCAAAATATTATGTGAAAAGTGTTTTAAAGAAGTCCAAGAGTCCTTCTGCACCCAAGTTCAGCAATCATTATGTCTGTGTCCTTTAATCTTTTATCCTCTCTGCTGCAGTTACACACTCTATGAAGAGAAGTATAATAATAACTCCTTTGCAGCCTCCAATGGCTGTAAGAAGGATTAATTAGTTAATGTTTGCACAGTACAGGGGCCAGGCTCTGTGCTGATTTATGCTTGATGCATGTCAGCAGGGGTGGATTAAGGTGGGAGCCAACACAGATTTGAGCCTCTTGTAAAGAATGCACCAGGTTCAATGTTACTAATTTGCTCATTGTTTAAATTTTTTTTTTCTTTTTTTTTATATCGG
This sequence comes from Neopelma chrysocephalum, assembly GCF_003984885.1. Lineage (NCBI taxonomy): Eukaryota > Metazoa > Chordata > Aves > Passeriformes > Pipridae > Neopelma > Neopelma chrysocephalum. Next base: position 50,067,307 of record NW_020897693.1, read on the forward strand.
CTTCACAGAGCTGACAAGGCTTCATACCTATCTATCCAGCGAGCTCTGCATCTCTGCACATGGCTGTGTGGGCCAAGCCTGGCAGTGGTCTTTAGGGAACATCTGAGGTCATAGAGATGAAGTCATGATAAGCAGCTCTCCAGAACAAGGAGTGGTGGCACAGAGCCCTGACCCCATGGACAAGGGCATAAGCAGACTTTCCTTCAAAACAAAGTCAGGCAGTGGAGAAACACTTATTTAAGGAAGAAACTGATTCACTGGTTTTTCTAGATCTCTGCTTTGCACAGGTGTAACCAGTACATTTAGGTACTTCAGTGACGCTGGTGAAGAAGCGATGGTGCGTACCCTTCGAGTAAGGCAAAATAAGTACAAATAAGTCTAATCTGGCTTTTCAGTTTTAGAAGTCTTCTTGGCAGTGATTGCATTTCACTGCACAGGAACATATGGCACTATTACTTGATCCTCTTACCAAGGGCAACATTAATGACTTTCCCCTAACCCAGCAGTATACACTGTTGAATGGTTAAAAGGATGTCCCAGTAAACAAAAGGCACAAAAGCCTGAGCCTATACTGTTATCCTTCTCCCCTTTACCCTTTGAATCCAGGCCAGGAATATCTCATGTATCATATGAAAGGATCACCATAGTGAGAGCACAGTGACAGTCACACTGATACCAGCTGCAGCAGTGAGCACTGCTGTGCAGAGCTTGATTTAGTGCCTGCCTATTCTGGGAATCATGAGAAAAAGCAAAAATACAATACTATCACTCCATGCAAACTTGGTCCCTGTATAATTTCCAGGAGGTGTATCCCATAATTTTCCACAATAGTCCAAGAATGATATTTGGACAAGCTTTCATGTGAAACAGGCCAAATTAAGTCCTGTGACTGAACAGGGAGCCTTGATGTCTAATTCAGCCATATATATATATATGTGAGATGCCCCAAACCAGAGAGAGTAAATAGCCCTTGTCAAATGATTGGTCTGCTGAAACCAGCCTGTCTTACAATACCCCACTTACAATACTTATAATACAAAGTAAAAGCATGAGGTCCAAAAATCCTGACAGTTACTAAACTTCAGAATGTGTAAAGCAATGACACATCAAAGATAAGGGGAACAGAAGAAAAAAAACTTTTTGTATTTAAGACTACCACAGCTTACACAGCACCATTTGTCAGGGCCAGCTCTCAGGATATCTGCTTTTGTGAGAGTTGTGCAAGGGAGAAGGGGAGGGAGGATGCTTTGCCTCAGTGAAGTTAATAGCTAACTGAATCAGTGGAGCCCAATTCCTCTCTCCCTGTGTGCTTGTTGGAATACCACATTTGTTCAGTCCTTTGTACTTGGTCCTACTGCCCTCTGCTACACAAAGTATTACTGCATTCCCAGATAGAATTTTCTCATTTTGTTGCTTCAGTCATGGGCCTCTAAAAACCGTTTCAGTGGATAGAATTGTTAATTGAAGGAATAGGGAAATAGATCTGCCATCAATGTTAATATTCTTTGATAAGTAGCTGTCTAGAAATCACTTCAAAGTAACGAAGAGACATTGAAGTAATTTCCATTGAGAACAGTGCTTGATAGACAGACACATGAGCAGGTAAATAGAACCCTAAGTTAGCAGGATGTCACATACATATTTATGTATTAACACATGCTGATGCAAAAGGACTCTTTCAACCGATATAGCAAGATGCAAAATATTTTGGTGAATCACTCTATTTACTAGGCTCAGAAGCCGCTAAATAAGACAGGAACCAGGAGGCTACATGAAGACAGCAAGGTCCTGGTGACCCTCTCACAGAAAAAAAAAAGTGAGGGTGTATTTCCTGAGGTTCAAAGTACAAACAAAAGGACAAAATAGCTATGACAAAGAGTTAGAACAAGGGTAAGGCAGCCCCAGAAGTTAGTTTGAAGACATGCTGAATCAATCAGCCATAGACTCGCATGGTGTGGAGGTGAAGAAGAATAAAAACTTTTAAAAAAAGAATGTGTTAACAAAAATAGGAACTCTGGGTGGTGAAGAAGCAGGAAGGGATTTAAAAGCATTTATTAAATGTATCTGTGAATTAAAAAAAAAATTAGCAACCTTCGATGAGCTTTAATTTATGATGCTCCAAAAGCAGACTAATGTAGGCGCAATGATCAAAGATTTTTAGGGACAAAAAGTCTAAAAACAAATCCTCGGGAAGAAGGAAGCTTGGAAAATATCCAAAGGGGATTATCTCATGAGAGACATAGCAAGAACACTGCTTCTTTATATTCCTCTTCATATTAAACCCACAGTAAACTGTTGATTTTCAAAGCAACCACAAAAAATCAATCACCAGAATGATGTGCATATGACCAGTCTGGAAACATCCAAGTGGGAGTTCACCAGTATGATCCATACAGTTTAAAAAAAGGATCATTCATAGCAGCATTACGGTAGTGTCTAGGGGCCAGCCTATGATCTCTTTGTTCTAGGCTCTGAACAAACAGTGCAGAGAGTTTGCCCGAGGAATTAATGACCTTAACAGAGAAGACAAAAGGTTGGAGAAGGAAACAATCCAGGAAAGACAGATTACTCTCCCCACATGTGCCAGGACAGATCTATGTCTTTGTATAAGCTAGTGCCAACTACCAAAAGTGGGGTAAAGCATCCCAGTCCTTTGAATACACTCCCATTGTTTGAGCAACTCCAAAGTTCATACAACGACTGCACATTGCTGGTTACCTTTGGTTTGTGGGTCATATGTCAGAACTTAGACCTCCTAGGAAGCTACAGAATTTAAAAAACTGGTGTTTTTTACTGTAAGGAGGCTGAATGCAGCATATGTGAGAGATTAAAGGAACATCAGGTAGCTGTTAGAGGTTTGCACGATGTGAACTCAGCTTTGGCAGTATCTTCTGGAAACAGAGAGGTGAGACAGAACAGGATAAAGGTCAGTAGCAGAGTCCAGTGGTCTCAGCAGACTCATAGAACTTCTGATGCCTATGCCACACATGCAGCCATTAACTTGGTCATAATCATTAGTCAGTCACATTTTCTTAATTGTTTGACCTCACCCATCTTTATTCCTTAGATGATCTCAAGCAGAATTCTATGCTTCCATGGCATTTGTCTCTGTGACGTGCTGCCTACCAGAGCATGGAGAAAACACTGAGATAATTTCCAACTGAAAAGGTGACTGAAATTAAGCAGAAATGGCAAGCACATCCCATGCAGAACTGAGCATGACCCAGGCCTGTACCAATATCCAAAGAGAAGAAAATCAAATATAAATTGCTATTAATCATAGAATCATAGAATGGTTTGTTGGTTGGAAGGGATCTTAAAGATCATTTAGTTCCAACCTCCTGCTAGACCAGGTTGCTCAGAACCCTATCCACACCTGAACACCTCCAGGGATGGAGTATCCACAACTTCCCTGGGCAACCTGTTCCAGTGCCTCACACCCTATTATCTTTCTATGTTCTCCTTAGCCACGAACTGGGAATCATTTTGGAGTTGTTATAATCTGCAACATGGTAAAGTCCTTTGTTCATCACTGTTTATGGGGTTATAGAAGCAGCCCTAGAGACTAGAAGTCCATGTTGTCCCAAAAAATCTCCAAAGGCAGATGTCCAGGGCGGAACACAAGGCAGAAAACCTGCCTCAGGAAAACACTTGCCTACATAGGCTTTCTGAGTGAGAGGTGCTGGCAGAAGTCGGCACTAGAATTTTTCTTCCATTAGTCTGTCTAGGGTTGGTTTGTTTGTTTTGAATCCTATAAACAGGTACAGATACCTGTGGCAAGAAGTTTCATAGAACTACATACCATATGAAGAAACATTTTTTTTCTGCCTCTTTTGAACCAACCATCCCTGCGCTGGTTTTCCTCATATCCCCTTCTATTCCCTTATCTAGGGGAGTACAGTGACCAATCCTTCCTTATTTACCATTTTTATGGCATCCCAGCTGTCAGTATTGATACCTTCAATTACCTCCAGCTTGAAGCCTGTTATCTCAGTCAGTTGTTCCTCAGACAGAAGCTCTTCCATATTACGTTCTTGCTGCCATCTCTGAATGTTTTCCATGTATGCCGTATCCTTTATGAGATGGGGTGTACCAGAAATGCATACAGCATTAAAGAATTACTAAGTGACATAAAAATGCTCCCTGTCATGTTCTCTATTCCTCTCTAGAATTTTTAACATTTGATTTGCTTCTTAATCAATATCACAGATGATGCACCATGTCATTAAGGAATGAGATTTGAGGGAAATAAATACAGTTTCACAGAGACAGAAGCTACTACTGGCAGCATGGCCCAGACAGTCTTAGATGTAATTGCCAACAAATTAATTCACCAAAGAGCACTGAACCACTGATGCTATTTTAGGCTTCGTTTTGGTAAATAGCAAGCACATTACAGAAGAGGCGATCAAAGAAAATAACCTTTGACTGAGCGATCACAAGTTGATTCAGTTTAAATTAAATGAAAGAGTAAACAAAAATAGGTCTGTAATTAAGGTTCTACATTTCAAATGGGCAAAATTTGAGAAATTAAGGGGACTAATTAGTGAACTCAGCTGGGCTAAAGAACTGAAAGGCGTGAATGTGGGAAAGGCACAAGATTCCTTTCATCCAAAAGTATAGAAACTACCTCCAGCATGTCCCAAGCCAGGCAAAAAGAAAGCTTGTAAAAAATACATGTAAGTGAATGGGTAAACCACCTCAAAAATATAATAGCAATCAATGAAGGGCCAACAAAGAATGGAAAAAAGACAACTCAGCAAAGAGAACAACACTTGAGAGATCAAGAAGCTTGAGATTAAAACGTGAAATGCCAAAACTCAAACAGAGCAAGACCTTGCAAAGGATGCAGAAGTAAACAGAAATGGGCTGCTCTGCCCTATGAATAAAATAGTGTGAAAAAGAGTGGAGTAGATAGGTGACAACCTGAAGACCTGAAGGTTCCAGCTGTAAAATTAGATGGATACTTTACACACACTGATTTTTCAGCAAAGATAGCAGTGATAAAGAATAGTAGAATGGCTGACAATAAAAAAAGTATGGCAAGGACCACATGAGAGAGAATCTTAGCTCAAAAAGCCTAATGCCTTCAAAAGCATCTTCATCTTCTCGCTGTTGCAGATGCCATGATGACCCAGCATAGCAAAACAGAGAGGTGGTAGGTGGGAGAGTCGAGAGAAAGGGGAGAGAAAAGAAAAGGGAATGGGAGATGAGATGAATAAGTTGACCTAGGACAGAATGTTAAGATGTATTTCATGTGAAGCACTGTTGAATTATCCCCAGGCATCTGCTCCAGGAGCTCCGGAGGCAGTGAAGACCTCAGTGGGAATATGGGCATTTTCACTCCCTGATACCTGTATTTTGCTCCTCCAAGAACAGGCAGTCTGTTCCAAAAGTTGTCTTCTCTTCATTACTCAGTATAGGAGAGCTGCAAATTCCAAAAATCTACAAAATACTCTTGAGAGGCAGCAGGCTTGGGTAAATGAAAGTGTTCTCCTGTATAAATATTGGCTATAGGAAAGACTCAAGTAAGGCTTGGAATAAATGGGATGACCTTTTCACTTGGGAAAGCTTAAAATACAAGTCGCCCCATAGAGAAAATTCAACAGGAAAGACTTTGGGCAATTTCTCATTGCTGAATGTTTATGTTAATATCATCCTCAATTAGAGCAAAATTAAATAATTTAAGTAATTTTTGTTCTGTGGGGGAGGGTGCATCAGGTGGGGAGTATAGTCTACCGGAGCTACTAAGTGAGACAATAGTTCACTCAAAGAATTATTTAGCTATCAGCTGGGAAACACATTCCATCATTTGGCAGGGCATGCATGGCTTACAAGACATTAATCAGGTATCCATTGGAGAAGAAAATAGTGATACTTTTATAAAAGATTGTAATTTCAAGGGTTGTTAATAAGCGAATAAATAAAACTGCTATCAATAGGTATATTTTTGTATCTGTAGAACTCCATTAAAACAGCCACACAGCCCTTTTATCACACTGAATTAATGTTAAAATATCTCCCTGACCTCAGCTGCACTCTGTAGCCTTCCACATTACACCGTAGTCTTCAAATAGCCTCCCAGTGACGTGTTTTCTTGCTTTTCTTGCTGTACTCACATATCCAGCCTGTGCAACATCTGCCCTACCAAATGACTCTGTCATGGAGTCCAGGCCCTGCTCAGCATCTGCTCTGAAAGATCTGCTGAAATCAGCAGCAGCAGAAAGGCCAAAGTCCTTTGAAAATTCTGGTCTCAGTCACACTGCAGAGCATCAGCCATAGGGTTGCCATATTTCTGTCCCAGGTTTTCAGGAAGCATCAGACATGCTCTGCCCACATTTTACAGACGGTCTGTGCTTGGAAACACATGGCATTTATTGTGCATATAGAGACCATCTGTCCAGTGTACAGACCAAAGGCCCGTGGCTCCTGGAAATGCTGGACACAACACACGTGCTCTAGACCTAATCTGGGCACATGCAGAAAATGCATCTGAATTTTTTACCCTGCCTGAGCAGTCTCTGAAATCCTGGACAGAGGTAACAAATTGCTTAACTTAAAATTCTGTAAGGGAAGAAAGTGTATGTTTATAGTGTACTATAGGTCAAAATGTGCTCCTTCACAGGATAGGAAGGATCTTACCAATGCTGCCCGCTCCGCTGTGAGCAGAGCAATGGTTAAAGTATCCCACTGGAATGGAACCAGGGCCTCTCCGGCCCTCAGGAAAGGGCTTGAACCCTCTAATGAAACTGTCAGCACCAGAGATCTCATCCTGAACAGCCAGAAATGGTGGAGGTGGGAGTTGTGGTAAACTGATTTTATGAGAACCACTGGGCAGCTTCAGAGAAGTGCCTTGAGATTTCCGAAATACAACCTTGTTTCTTCCCAGCCATACCCACTTCCATGGAAGACAATTGGGGTGACCGCCTCACATTTCTCTGGGTTGATCTTCTCTGCAAAAGGAGGTATAGAAGTTCTGACACAGTTTACCCTATGGTCAAATTCCCTGGTCACCTCTTCCCACAACTATCTCAAAAACTTGTTGCAAAATGTATGCTGAGTGGGGGATGTGTGTTCAGAGGATGGTGTCAACTGACAAACCAGCCAAAAAAGCTGCTAGAGCTCAGAAGAAAGCTCTTCTCTGGTATCACTCTAAGTCAATTTGATCAAATCTTCTGGAATAGTGAAAGATCTCTAAAGTAATTTCTAGCAGTAATGCTATCATTTATATAGAAACGTAAGTGTTTTCATTCTTTTTGTCTAGGTAGTCCCAAATGCAAGAACACCACACAAAGGCAAAAGGCATTGCTAGACCTATTGTGAAGGAATAAAAGTTGCACAGAATCTGCTCCAGCCTTGGAGAGATGCACAGACCTCTCAAGAGTTACATATGCACATGCAAATTGCTGTTCCTGGTGGGAAGCAGAACATTCACATGTTATTATATGTTTCCAAATAGAAAGATAACTATATAGAAATGATAGTATATTTGACATGTGGATATTTCAGGCAGTTCTGCCCTGAGGTCCTTCTCTGAATTCTCTGATTACATTTTACCTCAGCTGTAGCTCGCTGGGTGGAGAGGAAGAGTGATGATAGCATATGTCTTCTCCAAAGGTTACACCTGCCAGATGGAAAGGCCTCCTGAAGATGCAGTAGCAGGTAGAGGTTACTCAGCTGCTCACCACCTCTCACTTTCTCTTCTCCTTATAAAGGGCAGCTGAGCAATTACTGAAGGAAAGGAAGGAGCAGCCTCTGCCTGCACACGTGAGGATCCTGTTACAGGAGCATAAATCCTGAGTCAATGGCATTAAAATGCAGCCTGAAAACCACCAACTTTGACAAAACTTGCTCTATTAGCACTGTTTAATCACAGAAAGGTGCCTGGGGGCTGATCAGACTGGGAATACCTGTGTGCTGCCACCACTAGCTAAATCCCACCCTGGACTCACAGTCAGAGACACCCCACGATCCTGGTGTGCCCAGCAGGAGACAGCCCATCACCTTCTGCAGACACCCTGCTCAGTGTGTCCCCTTGGGGCAGAGAGGGGGTGGAAAGCAGCCTGGGTTGAGGATGCTGGAGTGAGGAGTCTGTTGTGACATGTAGGACAGGCCAGTGTGGCAGTTTTGTTGGGGGAAGGCACCGAGGGAAGGGCATCATGCCCCGATGGCTCTGTGTACTCACACCAGCTGAATGAGGGTTCTCTGCACAGTTGGTGCCAGTAAGAAAAGCCACCAAATCTTGTGAAATCATAAGAGAATGAGGAGTCAGAGCAACCCAACCAGAATTCTGCAGTGAAGTGTCACAGTGCAGCCCTCAGTCTCAGGCAGCATCACCCTGAGGAGATGGAAAAGGAGGGTGGTGTCGGCATCTGCTCGCCAGCTGGGATGGTGAGAGAAGCTGCAAAGGTGAGACTGAGAGAGGGAAAATGACTCAGGGGCTCGACACGTCAGACAAATGGGAAGCATAAATAACCACGAACACCCAGATGCTCAGAGCTGGGCAGCCACAGGAGATAGCCAGACTAGAAAAGCTAAAAAAATGTGTGTGGGAGAGCATATGAGATCAGAGAAGCAGGGTCAGGCAAGTTCAAAACCAAGCTCTGGAAGTCCTTAACAAACTATTGAGCTTGATCAGGAGGAAAGGAAGCCTTTGACAGTGGTGAAGGGACAGGGGGATATAATACCATAATCTGCATGCAGAGAATAGCATGGCATAGTGAAAATCTCTGTGCATCATTCTTCTCTTACTTAGCCTCATTTAAATCATGAATAATGACATGGCAAACTACAACAGGTTAAAGCCAGTGGGAGTGAGAGAAGAATCACATCCTTTTTGTTTAGAGAGAGAGGCCTGTGGGGAAAAAAAATGCAATTGAAGGAGATTTACAGTAGTCAAGAGGGAAAGCTATCATGGATGACATGAACACGAGTTGTACAGGCAGTGCTGTGACAAGGTATGGTCTGGAAGAGGAAGCAGAGAAGTCTGCAAGTGTGGAAAGAAGGTTAAGCAAAAATTAGGGGCAAGCAAAATTCAGCGTGGTTTCAGTTAGAGAGACAGCTTTGCCATGTGCCCCAAACTACAAAACTTCCTTTTCTAACTAGAAAGGTGAACCCAGGAGCGGTTGTGCTTGCACACATTGGTTCATGCCAGCCTCATCAGACCACTGGGAAAGGGTGGCCAGTGCTCCTGCCACCTCCTTTTCTGGTGGCTGAATTACACAAAAATGAGAGCTAAAAATATACACAGAGCCACCCCCTACTTTGACATGAATTCGACTGTTCTGGTCACCACATGACAGCAAAGCAGCTGTGGATGGCGCAAGGCAGGCTGAGTAGGAGAGATGTGGAGACCCTACTGATGGTTTTGGAATGTTGTCCCCACATGAGAAAAGAATTATAAGTTGAGAGCCCATCCTTTGAGCATGAATGGCTCCAAAATCACCAGCTAGACACCCACCCTATTTTGCAAGCGCACTATTACCAGAGAGCTCCAAAGACTGTGGTTCACATGATGGTGTATGTGAAACCAAATGCAGGCTGCAACTCAGTTTATCAAGCAAAGAAAGGTCTCTAGAGATGTCATTTTACAGGGAGCTTGCAGGGCAAGAGGTTGCATGAGATGTCTTTTAAGACAGCTAACAATTGCTTCATTTGTCACAAGGAAAAGAAAAAAAATTATTTCGGGATCTCATAATAGAATGGTTTGGGGGTGATAATTTTGTGCTGACAATCTTCTGATGTAAAAGCAGAATTTCTAATGAAGAATGAATATAAAAAAATCCCTGGGGATGGTAAGTGAATCTCAGTACTTTAAACTGGCCGTGGTACCCAGTCTTGCTGTGTGTCATATAAGGCATACTTGTACATCCTGCTACCAGTATCCTATCAAACCAAAATGACAAACACAGCCTAGCCATGCTGTTACTGTGAGAGAGGCAGGCTTCTGTTTACTTCTCATTTGGGAAAAAAATTACACTGATATCAAGCAAGAGATCAGTGTGTGCTCCTGGATGGAAAGAATAGCAGTGGTGGAAAATATCCCCTATTCCCAAATGATAGGGATGAGTATATCTAATTAAAAAATAATCTTTTATTGTCTGCCAACTCAATCTAAGTTTCAATATACAAACCAGCAATTACAGGAAGTAGATAATCAGTTATGCATTTAAAAGACTTTCTGCTGAATTACGTGTCCTTTAATTACATGTACATTTTTTAAAATAAAAATTGGATTTCTTGGAAGTGAAGGAGAAGGAGTAACCAGGCTAGGAATGGATTCACTCTATTCCTATATATCTGGCCAACAGAAACAATTTGGAGTAATAAAAGCTAGGTATCTCATTTTAAATCATGCGTCACAAATACCTCTAAGAACTAACTTCCATTGCCCTAAGGCACCTTTTGTAGTTGTGTTATTCTTCCAGGTTTTGAAGCATGAACATCGTTGAATTTTAAGTATCAAAAACAAATGCTGAAAACTTTAAAGGTGTTGCTGGCACGTGTCTGCTTGTAACAGAGGTTTTAGTTGAATACACGTTTTTCTGTCAGATATACATGGTTAATACACAACACTTGTTGCAGAGATTTCTGTGCACTGGTGTGCTTTTGTCAAAGTACATGAAGGATGCCAAACCTGCAGGTACTAAAACACAGGGTGTGAATGTCAGGCTTAAAATATTCAAGAATGTAAGCTGAAGCAGACATCCCTCTTACCATACACATGCAAGGCTCCGGAGTGGATGTCACTTTGTCAGCACGTGCTTCTGCCATCACCACCACTCCAGTTCTCATTAAAGTTCACTCCAGTGTTCATCAGTGGGCTCTGTGCTGGCTCTCAGACACACCAGGCTTCCAGAGCATAAAGGGGCAAGGGGAAAAATGTGATGGGAGGCTTACAAACTGGACAATTTGCTGATTACCTGTTGCTGACACATATTGTTGTTTCTATCTTTTAAGATGTGCTGCTAAGTACTGCTAGATCCCCCATGTCTTCTCCGTGCTGTCTGCTTGGTCTCACAATTCCCTTCAATAAAAGTTGTGATCCTCTTCTATAAATCAGATCCTTTAACAGCGACAGGCATCACTACGGCTTCCTCCAAACAGGTTGTTGCTGCAGGCACTGGCTCTTCCTTCAAGGGTGCCACTCCACGGCACTGATTAGCTATAAATCCAGCAGTAAATCTGCAGGCTTAAATGTCAGATTTGGTCTTCTATTTTTCGGAATTCTGGGTGGTTTTTTGATTGTTGTACTTTTTTTTTTCGAGGCAAAATAACCCATACATGTGCAAACACTCTGCTCGCATTAGCTCACCAGCAAGGTCACAAAACATGTTCCCCTTCTGCAGTGTCCAGCACTGACCACGTTTCTGCTCTCCAAGACAGGCTGTAAACTGCAGAGAATAGGTCTCTTTCAGTGGCCATCTTCTGGCAGGATCTGGGGACTAGAAAGTCAAAGGGGTGACAAGGTTTTGGAGAATTGCTCTAGTACAGGATTTGTGGATGCGACATTCCCACCTCCACTGGTGCAGAAGGTGGGGGCAGAACAGGCTTCAGGCCGGCAACCTGCTAATGCTGATTAATGGCTCTAGCAGGAGGAGAGGAATCTGGTTGCTTCAACTCTAAGCTTTCCACCTTTGAGCAATCATACTGACTCAGGTATGAGTAGATGCCAAAAAAAAAAGTCAAAACCAGTTCTTCCAAATAGCAGGGTGAGGGACTACCAGCTTCCATGCAAATGTCATGCTTGTAAGCAGATTTATGTTTATCACACACTGCTGGAGGAAAAATTGTCACCAGCATCCCACTGCACTTGTGTCTATCCCACTCAAGTGTGAGATATCAGATTGGCACCAGCTCACTTATCCTGCCTAATTGGATACAATTATCGACTTCCTGCAATTTAGTGTTTTATTGGGATTTTGTTTTGCAGAGGGATTTGGATTTGGCAGATTGTAGCTTGTAGTGCTGCTATGTTTTGGTTTTCCTGGACAGCTGCTAAGTGGCAATTCACTTACCATTCTTTGTACAGCTTTTTCTGCAAAGATGTAGAAATTCAAAGGACCTGCTTGCAAAGGGCTCTATTTTCAGCTGTTGCTGGTGCATCTTATTTACATGGATTCCTTGTTTAATAGGAAGGAGCATTAGTGTTCGGCCTTTATTTATCATTCATTAAAATGTTGTGTATTTGAATTATTATGCAGATTTATTTTAATATACATAAATCTCATTTTCTGAGGCCAGTATCTATCCTTTGATGGACAGCCCTCTTCTTAGCATTTCAGAAGGTATTGAACTATAGCAACATTTCCTTTGAAGTCAGCCTATACATCACATTTCCAGTATAGCTACAACAGCCATTTTAGGGTGCCAAAGAGCACCTTAGACCTTATCTTGTCAGATTTTACTCCTCCAACTTCTAAAATCAGTCACTTTTACTTTTTTAATTTCTTTTCCATGGAAGTTTCCCCGAAAGGGCCAGAACTCATTAGTGAAAATCTGCCAAATCCCCTTTCTCAGGCACTTTCCTTTTTCTCCAAGGGTTCCCCCGCTGTCCCTAGTCATCATGCAGTATCATTGCAATTAACCAGGCAGACCACAGATGTAAAAAGGACATCTCAGCTTAAAGAGGAATTTTGGGTAGTGCATGCAGCAGTGTGCAAGCAGACTCCAGCTCTGCCTGGAGCCAAGGGACCCCATATGGACAACACTGGAACATTTGGCCCGTGCTGATATATCTTGTCTCTCACTAAAGCTCATTAGTTGCAGCTCAGTACCATGTTCACATGTGGGCAACACCATGCTCATCCCAACCTGGATGATGTCTTGCTCCGTTATCTCCTCTTGGATTAGGAACAGGACTCTATATTGTCTCCTAAAAGTCAATTTTTTTTTCCTGGACAACTACCACACATTGCATTCACTAGCAGGAAGAAACAATTTCAAACGGGCAAATTACCCTTTCACCAGAATTCAGTTTAGGAAAGGACATTTAATTCTTGTCCATGCAATTCCTCTCTCTGTCCCCCTCACAAGGAGAAGCTGGGTACACTTCAAACAGATGCCTGAGCACTGTAGAAAGATGCTGGGGTCTCTGGCATTATCCAGAGGTACCAGCACAACCAGGTACATGGATCTGGAGGAAATGCAGAGACTGAAATTGGAAATGAGAATGGAAAGAAACTAAGTTTTCATCACACATAAAAGCTATCTAGCAAACACACATTCCTTCAGCAATAACTAGTTAAAAGGCAGTTTACAAAGAACGTTTCCTCTAATGTCATGTAAATAAGTTACTTGGTCGTATTCTCTGGCCTCACCTTTACAAGAGGTCAGGATAAAGAACATAATAGTCCCTAGTGGCTGTGAAAATCCGTAAGTCTGTGGTCATTTGCAATATTCAACATTATCTGAAAAATTTATTCCAGCCTCTACTTTACATCTAGATAACGTGACTGATTATGAGTAAAAAAAAAAGCCTTCAATGAACAGAGTAAATCAATAGAGTAGTTGATGCAAAGGGGTTTTCTCTGAGTAACAAGATATACCTCTCACAAAGGAAACTAGAGCCTGGTCGCTTTCCCCCAGGGTTCCTGGATTAATAATGTGTTTTTATTACAGTGATGATGAAGGTGTATGGTAAAGCTGTGTAAGTACCTGGACAAAAAGGGAGAAAAAAATGCATTTTATCACAAATCAGGAATTGCCTTCTAGGATGGAACGGTTGTTTCTGTCCCACAGTAGGGATGTGCTATAGTGAAGCACAAATTGCTGGTGTCTTTCTCCTGGAAGAAAGCAAGACCCACAAGGGCCATAGCAGGCTGCAGAACTGGGTTTCCTCTCCAGCCACCCTCATGTCCTGACAACCATCCAGGATGACGGCACTGTCACCTTCGGGTGAAATTCTTCTCGCCCCCAGTCTCCACAGGGGCAAAACATTGATGACAAAGAGTGTTTCCTCCTCCCATCCCCCACGATGGTCTCAGCCTTATCTGAATTCTCTGTGTAACAATGCAGAATAACCTACAAGAGTCACACTGGTTGCTTATAGCAGCTTTAACTTTCCATCCCATGCTAGGACTCTGATATAATTGATTATCATATAGGGAAAGGATTGTCCTTAATATAACCCTAGCTGGAATTATGTGTATTTGCATTGTTCACCTGAGCTCTTTAAATCTCAAAAGCTTGTAAATCTTTATGACAGTTCCCACCTGTTTCCATCACGGTTGTTGCTCCTCTCAGTCCAATAGGCCCAGGTCTCTGTCCCTCATTTTTGTTCAGTAGGGACGTGAGCACAAGTTTGTTTGAATAAGATGGGAAGTTTGCCTGTCCAAGGTTATTAGTTTACTCTCTTCTTGCCCTGCACTGACCCACCAAATCTGCTGTAATTGCATGTTTACCCTGCATTTAGCTTTATTTCAGTTTAAACTGCAAAGTCTTCAGGGCAGAAGCCACATGGCCCCATCTGGGAAGGATTTTAATCCTTGTGCCTGGAGATATTAGCCAAGAAACTTGCATGAAATCAGGGGGAAACACATACATCTACCCTAAGGCTCTATCACTGTCATTCAAAGTATTGTTTTTAGAAATAGGCCACTGGACTAATATGACTGTGGTGACAAACCAGACTTGCAATTCTGAGGTTACTTAAAGCACACTCTCCAGTTATGGTGGCTGCCAAATCGTGAATAATTTACCACCACCTTATGTCAGAGTGCTTGGATCTGTGCACCATAATTGCAGATGATGTCAGCTCCGGGATTTGTCCTGAGAGGCTAAAAGCCACTGTAGAGCCATTGTCTCTTGTGGCATTTTTTCAGCTCCTAAAGCAACAAGTAATGCAGAACTATAGGTCTGGAAAAAGACAACCTGTAATTAATATCCCACACATAGTTAAAGTGCTGCGAGAAGGATGGAGAGCAGCTGATTTCCAGCCATGGAAGTGTGATCTTAGAAGAAGTTAAGATCAGCTGTAGCAAGTAAAGGATTTCACTTCTGGTGAGAAAGGCACGTGGTTTGAGTGACGAGAAGCACAAGAGTGGCAGGACTGTCTGTCACTAAGACCAGCCACTGTCATTGAGAAACTCTTCACCCAAGCAGCTCCCCACTTCTGATTTGGAAATCAGCCTGTGTTGCACAGGAACGGCAGGGTGCAGGGTTCCATCCAGGGCAAGGGGCACTGCAGACCCCTGACTCCCTTTTCTGCAAAGTAGCCATTCCTAGAAATACTGACAGTCAGAACATGTGCTTTGTAATATACAAGAAGGAAGGAGACAAATTTCCTGTATCCATTTTCCCTTTTCTTTCAGAGTTCTGGTATCAGAGCACGATGCTAATACCGGAGCTGAGGAGTAGAGAGAGGAGGAGAGACTGGAGAGAGAGAAGGACACTCAGGCACAACTGGACTCAAAATGGGGATACCTTCAGGCTTCCTGGCTGATGAAGGCATACAGCTGGGGAAATGTTCCTCCTTTTATCTAACATGCAACTGTCTTTATTTTGTCCTTTATTTGGTTTAAGCCATTTTTACTGGATTGCTTAACTTTAAGTTATGCCTATATAAAGCACAGCAGTATGAAGCTCAGTTAAAGCCCTTGACTTGCTCTTCTTTTTATTTTTTCCAGAGGAATTACAAGGAAGTCACCACCCTGCATGTTCTGACATGACAGATCTTCCCCAGAACTACAACACAGAACAACAGACTGAGTCATGCCTGAGACTGCTCCCCACTGAAATTTCCCAGCAGGCTGGGCTGGCTGGTCTCACCTCCCAAGACCCATGACATTGCTAAAGAGCAGCCTGATGTGTGCTAATTTTTCATGCAGCTCTCATGGAACCAGGCATAGTTTATGTGTGCCATAAAACACAGGGCTGGTTTAACCCTGCTCAGAACACGAGGCTCACCCTGGAGCTGACATTTGTCACTAACCTGCAACCTGTTTGGATGGGTGGAGGTTTGGCTCACCAGGGTTAACCAAAGATATGCCTGTTGCCTCAAGCAGCTTTCAGAGGAGTGAAACAAAAAGGCTAACATTACAGCCAGGAGAGAAGACAGTTTGGACAGATCCCCAGAATGCCCCACACCGGGTCTCTGGAAGAAGCAGGGCTGGGTCATTCCAGGGCTGTGGGACAGGGTGTCAGCTCAGAAGAGATTTTAACACCACTTGTTTTCCCAGTGGAATTACTCTGGGCACAGACAGCTGGTTTCCATACAGCTTTAAATCTACTAGTAATCAAACAGCAGACCCTGCTAATTACCTGTCCCTATTCAAAGGAAAGTGCAGTTTAAAGCTTCCAGTTATGCTGTAGCTGCTACACTAATGTCACAAGGCTTTGTTGCAGGGCAATCCCAGGGCTGGCGCTCTGGCCCTGTACAGAGTTCCTACGTGACAGCTGTAAAGGACTTGGAAACAGTGGAGAGAAAAACTACCCTGGGAAAAGTGGGAAGACATTCCTTGCACAGTTTTGTATTTTTCTTGACATGGAAGACAACGGGAAGGTGTCAGGGTGTCCTGTGGTGCAGTTATTCTGGAGTACCAGCAGTGCAGAGAAGGAAGCCCTTTAAGTCAGAGCTTCAAAGCACTTTGGAGTAATTTGAACAAGAGGAACAGCATAAACCAAAGTCTCAAAGAGTGCAAAGAGTTGGGACTAAAATTAATTGATACAAAAGAAATGCAGCCATGAACAAAGCCCAAGGAGCAAGCCTCCTTTGGGTACCTCTCTCCCGAGAGACCAGAGGAGCAGAATTACCACAGAGAAGGTGTCTCCTGAAGGACATGAACTCAACTCACCTGACAGAAAAAAGCAGGAGGATCTGAAAATAGCCCGACCAAGGGAACTTCACAGAGACCTCCCTCTTTGCCAGGGAACAGTCATTCAGGAAAGTGCTTTGCCCTGTCCTTCCCCACAGTAAGTGGTATCATGAACCACAGGTCATTCCCATTACCACTGTTCACTCTCTAGTTTGAAATGTGTCTCCCTAGAGTGGTTCCATGGAAGGATGAATGCTGTTGCAGCTCCTAGCTACATCCTAGAACTTCATTTTGCAGTGGGCACTATAAAGAGACTTTCATTTTTAGGAACTCTCTGTGTGCGGTCAGACTGAGAGTCAGTAAAGAGGCAAGAAAGGGGTGGTTTGCTTGTTTTCACAGAAAGTTTAATTTTCTGTGGAATGTTCTGTTTTCCTGTGTTTTCTAATATGAGAAATGATTCTTCTCAATGCAAAACGTTGCTTTTTGTCAGAAAAAGAAACTCTCATAAAGAAAAAACCCTAAAAAAACGATAAAGATGGCCTTTTTGACTGAAAAGAGCAACGTTCAACATAATCTGACAATCTGAAGTGAAATATTTAATAGTTCAGAAATGTGACTAGCCACTGCTGTGCCCATGGGAATTGTAGTGTGGGATCCTCAGCTCCACATAGCTGTCCATAAACCAGGCTGTACTGTATCCTCCTTGAGGCCTTGCAGCCTCCCATCAAGGCAATGCAATGAGACATCATGAGAAGGCAGAAGAATAGAGATCATGGCATGGCCTGGGGGACAAAGCTGTAACTCCCATAAACCCCCATGTAAGCAAGCACTCTCCATTGAGTTGCCAAAGCACAACTTTTCACTTGGGTTGGCTCAACTCCAAATAAGATATTTTGGGGTTTTTTTGGGGGGCATTTTGATTTTCAGAAAAAAAAATGCCCCTTAAACTCTTAAGGTTTTCAATAGTAAACAGTGTCCAATGGCAACTTTTAAAGAGAAAAATATTTTCATCTTCATTTACATTTTCATCATGATAGATAAACAGATATAGATAATAGATACACTGGCAGCCTCTCTTCCCACACCTTTCAAGTCTGTGGACCTCAAGGCAGGCCTGGGGTAGCAAAGTCCCTCCCACTGTAAGAGAGGATCAGGTTGGTGACCACCTGAGGAATATGAACATATGTAAGTCTATGGGACCTGATGAGATGCATCCCAAAGTCCTAAGGGAATTGGCTGATGTAGATGCCAAGACACTCTCCACGATATTTGAAAAGTCATGGCAGTCTGGTGAAGTCCTAGGTGTCTTCAACAGACATAGACAGCAGGAGCGAGGGCACCTTCAGCAAGTTTGCAGATAACATCAAGCTGAGTGATGCAGTTGACACTCCTGGAGGACAGAATGCCATCCAGAGGGACCTGGACAAGCTCAAGAAGTGAGCCCATGGCAGTCTCATGAGGGTCAACAAGGCCAAGTGCAAGGTGTAGTATCTGGGACAGGGACATCCCCCATATCAGTACAGGCTGGGGGACAGAGGGATTGAAAGGAGCCCTACAGAGGGTGACTTTGGGGTACTGGATGAAAAGCTGGACATAGTCAAGTGTATGCACTCACAGCCCAGAAAGCCAATGGTGTCCTGAGCTCCATCAGAGTGGGCAACAGGTTGAGGGAGGGGATTCTGCCCCTCTACTCCACTCACGTGAGACCCCACATGGAGTACTGCATCCTCAGTACAGGAAAGACTTGGACCTGCTAGAGCTGGTCCAGAGGAGGGCCAAAAAATGATCAGAGAGATGGAATACCTCTTCCATGAGGAAAGGCTGAGAGAGTTGGGGTTGTTCAACCTGTAGAAGAGAATGCTCCAGGAAGACCTTATTGCAGTCCTTCAGTACATAGATAGGGCTTATAAGAAGGATGGGGACAGACTCTTTAGTAGGGTCTGTTGCAATAGGACAAGGGGTAATGGTCTTAAACTAAGAGAGTAGATTCGGACTAGATATAAGGAATAAATTTTTTACAACGAGGGTGGTAAAACACTGGAACAGGTTGCCCAGAGATGTGGATGCCCTACCCCTGGAAATATTCAAAGTCAGGTTGGGCAGGGCTGTGAGCAACTTGATCTAGTCGAAGATGTCCCTGCTCACTGCAGGGGCTTGGACTAGATGACCTTTAAAAGTCCCTTCCAACCCAAACTATTCTGTGATTCTACCATAAACAGAAAACATGTATTCTGATCAGCTCTGTGATGTATAACTCCAAAAGACATGTAAGACCAGTAATGCTATTTCCCCAGTGCCTAAGTGGTAAAGAGGAGATCATGATTAGTGAAAATCATAGAAAACGGGGCTGAAAGCCACGTCAAAACCATTCATGTCAGTGAGGACAGCAATCTAAACCATTTTTAACAGATATTACTTTAGCCTGCTATGGGAAACCTCCACAGCTTATACCTCCACAGCTCACCCAGGCAATCTCACCCAGTCCTTAACTACCTTTACATCAGGAAGTTTTTCCTAATGCCTTAATTGAATTTCCCTTTCTAAACTTTAAGCCCATTACTTCTTTTTCCATCCATTATGGAGAACAGACTGCCTGTTCTTCTCTGCAGCTGCTGGTTACACATGTGAAGATCACCAAATCATGCACAAGTCTGCTTTTCTCTGGACTAGGCATCCCCAAAATTTTTTCAGATTAATGTTTTTCAGTTTTCTGAACTACCTTCTTTCTGTTGACCTACACTTTTCACAGAGTGCAGTGTCCAAAAGCAGACATGAGAACCCAGCTGAGGCTTAAACAGGGCTAAGTAATGAAGACAGATGCCTTCACACCTCACCTCTGTTACTGTCCAAGTAAATTCTTGTTTCAGTCCCAAACATTAGCCAAGATTATGATATTATCATTAAATCATCATCTTTATAAGATGAACCCCAAAGAAATTCCAGAATTTCCACTGGTGTGACCCTAATCAATGAAAATGTCCCTTGTCTTTCTAGCAGAGTAGCACAAGATGGTTAAAACCTCTTAATATTCAAGACTTGACAGTCTGTTTATGTTCTTTGATTGGGATATTTTTCTTTGTCAATAAGATTAGCAAATTTTCTCCTCTTGATACTGTGAGGATCCTGGAAACCCTTCGGCACTTTGAATAGTCATTATTTACTCTTAGAAGTAGAGTGGGTTTTTTAAACCATCTAAATATATCCTCTTAGTTATTAGTTTGACTGTTACATGCCTCAGAATGTAAAGGCTTAAATCCTCACGTCTAATTAAAGCTGCACATGCAGGGAAAGCCAGCGGACTAGGAGGGAGCAGTCTATCTTTGCAACAAATAGCAAGTTGCTGTTTTCCCTAATTTTGAACCAAACAAAGTAGTCTTTTAAAGATGAAGTAGAGGAAAACAAGTGCGTTGTGTACCAGTCCTACCACTCAGTGGTGAAACTAATTACAGAAGAAAGCAGAACCAGACAAGCAATACAACACATTTGCAACCATGAGAAATAAGTGACAAACGTTTACTGTGATCAAACCAATAACTTAAAGTGCACTTTACAAATATTTCTTATTCATCTCTAATTCCGGAAGCCCTTCTTTCCCCCTGTTGTGCTAATTGTCTTATATCCAAGGCCCCTGGCCCGCTGCCAGATATTTGCTGTTCTCTGAAAGGCTTCTCTATGCTAGAAGATAAATGCCAGCCCAGCATGGAAATCATTTAGCAGCCAAAGAACTGATGGATTTCCAGTTTTGATTCACTGTACTTTGGGACCATTGTAGCTCTAAATACTGTCTTTTTAGTAATAGGTGTTTTTTTTTTAACACCACTGATGTTTAGCGGCAGTTTCAATAGAAGGAAATATCAAAAGAATTTTAAATAGAATTTTCAAGCATGGAAGGGGGTTTTTTGTGACTTTGAAAATAAACACCACCTTCAGATCAAAGTTCCCAAACAAGGGCTTGGCTGAAAGATTAAAATAAATGAACCCTGAATAAATAAATTAGGTGCTGGGATTTTTAAATGTCATCTGTAAAACTCAATACAGCACAGCATTAACTTTGAGCCTTGTAAGTTCAAGTATGGTATATCTATATACACATGAACAATTCAGGAGGCAACATCCCCCTGTTCCTTTTCCCCGGTCATATGGATGGAAATTGTCTTGCTGAATTTTTAAGTAGTCCAGGGCAGCAGCACAATCATGATCCAAAACTGTTCTTCAAAAAATGACAGAGGAAGAACTGAGATGTCCACTCTCATAAGCTCTCAACCACATACTGGTTTCACTGCAGGATCTCTTGCCCACGGTCCATCTGTTCATCAACCACCTCCCTCAAGGGAAGAAGCACAAGGCATCTGGGCCCCATCAAGTCACCCGGAGAAGGTGTCCTTTCTAACAAAGTACCTGCTGGTCCCAAGAAGGCAACAAGCTTCCATCTTGATAATGACTGATACAAGGAACTTGAGGAAATTACTCTTTGCTGGGGAATCTGAGGGTTTGGGCATTGAAACTTCCTTTTTTCTTCAGTGCAACATAAGCTGGACTTTATCCTGATAAAGTGATTAAAACAAAAATCAATATTAAACGTCCCTTCTCTCACTGGTCTCTGCCACAGCTTCCCTGCACACACCCCCCCAACTCAGGGGATAAGCTGAGCTCTAGTTGCAAGCATCTGCTTGTGTACCTACTTTTGGGTTTTTTTCCTTATTATTTGAGCCTCTATCCTGTAGTGAGTGATAATGAACTCCCATTCATTAACTGTATGCCAATGAGGACATCTTCACATCTCTCTGCAAACAGGCAGTTGTGCGGCATCAGCATTACATGTCATTATGATGCAGCTACAGTACTTCAGCCCTTTCCTGTACTTTGATCAGCAAAGATTAATTACCCTCGACTGAATTATTAGTGGTGATTAAACCTAACAGAAAATAAATGGGACTGCAATATTACTGGGTTATAATTTCACCAGTGTGGTCATTTGCAAGCAATTTCCTTATGCACATTTTTTTTCTTAATCATTATTCTCTAAGAGTTTTGCTATCATGTATTAATTAGGGGGAGACAGCTAGTACACAATACCACATTGTACATTACATGACATATGCAAATCATGTGCTAAGCCCACATACAGCTCTGTGTACAGAGCTCAAGCTGACTTGGGCAAAACTTTAATTGAAGTCAGTGGAGGTTTGCTCGTGGTGGAGTGTGATCTTTGTACATGCAGCTGTACATGAGCTTTGCATATGATTTGCATATGTCATGTCGTCTTGACCCAAGGTTTGACCAACTTCTATTAAAACTACAACTTACTGTGATTTCCTATGAATCCTGAATGTAATAAATGTTAAATTAGGAACTTACTGCCATAAAAATACAGTGAGGCAGGAGCATTAATTTGCTCTTCCTTGGAGGCTTCATATGTCCAATGCTCTCCCACATAACTTTGTTCACAAACTGCATGGCCAGAGACTGCAGAGGCAGAATCATGAAGGTGAGCAGGGATATGTGGCACCCTGAGCACTGCTGGCCTTATTTCCCTCCGAGGGTAGCTCAGCTCTCAGAGCATTATGATACAAGCCCCTAACTTTCTTTTTGGCTCTTCTGTAGAACCAGGTATCCTCAGATGTTTTGTTACAAGAAGAGCTCTGTACTACATATTGTCTTTGAGGCGTCTAGGACTTATATTCCATTCTCAGGGACAGCACTTTATCATTACTTAGTACTCTTTTTTTTCCCCTCCAATATATCATGCTCCAGTAGCAAAAAAAAAACAATGAAAAAATTTGTTTTTTGCAACTCCCACCCTCACCAACCATATCAGTCCAAGAAGTAAATACATTTTTCCCCCAAGCTTTTCATTCCCCAACCAGTAGACCCTGGAAAGAGAAGGAGTTGCTGGAACAAGTCTTCCTTTGCATAATGACAGTCCACAATTTAGCAGTCTGTGCGAGTCTTAGTCTTGGCTTGAACCATAAGGTCACACATTAATTAGTCCAACCCCCTTTTTCAGTCAGAGTTTTTCTTGTTCCCAACAACTGTTTTCTCGAATGTTTTTGCTGCCTTATTCTGAAGCAATTCTGATGGCAGGCTGTGAATACTGTGGTGAGCACCATGGTTTTAAACTACTCCATCGTAACTCAAGCCTGGAAGTGCCCACTTTGTCTCTCAGAGTACCACTTAATGGTCTCCCGCAGACCATACCATTACCTGTCAGGACAGAGCTCCTGCAGTGGGGTTGGCTCAAGAGCCAGAAATAACCAGCAAAGATTTTTTTTTTCTGAGCAGAAAATCTCTGCTCTAAACCAGAAAACAATTTGCTTTCTATAAGAATGTAATAATGTCAATAAGAGGCCTTCCAAGCCAATACTCTGTCTCCCGCAGGTACCAGTAGTAAACACACAGGGAAGAGAGGAGCTTGGCGGGGGGGATGGTTGATTTTTAACTCTTCTTTGGCAGGAAAATATCTGAAGTAATACATTTTTCTTCATTTTTTCTGGTTCTGTCTGTATAACACGCAGTCAGTGGGAGCTATTTGGTTTGTTTGACTTACAGAGCTGCAGAAAGAGCTCCTGCACTACGACTTTGCTTAGTCTTCTGCTTTCCACCACTGAGATCCCTCAGCTCCTGAACTATCTCTCCTTTCTAGATAGGTATCATGCATGACATGCATGCTGCCACAGCAAGCCTTGTTATGAGATGCTAAACCCCACAGTCCAGCTATAAAGTTTTGCCATGTAAGTCTTCAATATTTGGGAAACCAGCCACGGGACTGGATTTTCTTCAGTAAAATTTGCACAACAACCTTATAATTTTAGTGTCACGAGAAAGAACATGTTTGGTAAAACTGCAGGGAACAGTGAGTGCCAATAGGGAACCCTACCATTTGATACTCTAGTGTGTAAATCAGCCCTATATTTATTTAAACGCTCAGATAAGTCATTTTTGACTCTGTCAGAGTGATAGATCTGAGGTTATATATAAATATACACGTACACACACATGCACACACTGCAGATCAAAAAGGCATCTGGCTGTCAAACATGAAAAAGAAAACAAAAGGTGTAATCGTCAACTGTCTGCCTTGGACACCTGGAGCCACAGCTAATGCAATAATCTGAAAGGCACCTCCGAGCTCCTGCCATGTCTGTGGCTTTCATGTCAGGCAGAAACTTCTTCTGAAGGCAGCTAAAAGCCCATCAGGTTTGATTTGATTTTTCTCCCCTCTCCTGAGACCTGTGACAAAGAGACCTGAGAAGTATGACTCAGTTTCTCACATTTGGGGTTGTTTCTTATTCTGCAGCTCAGAAGATTTTCAAATTAGTCTGGTCACCGTCCCCCATTTGCTTTACATATTAATGTGCACATCTGTAGTTAACATAGGTGTGATTTTGTACTACAGCCTATTTTTTATTCTTAACAATCCGGTTGAAATAAGAAAAACAAATAAATGCCAGTCTGTCTGCATCTCTGACTCTGAGAAGCAATCCTTGTCCTTGCTCCCTCCTCTGCATCAGTCCCCTCTCAGCAGATGGTGCTTTGCCTGTGCTGTCTGGCATGTGCACAGCCCAAGGCCTGCCCTTCCCAGAGTAAGTCCCTTCGGATGTGGCTGCCCTTCCTCAGCAGCTCTCTGTGAGGAACAGCTGCCATGGCTGCACCTTGCTGGGTGTCAGAGAAGGCAGGCAAGCAGCTGTTTCGGAGACGCTGCCGGCGCCGATGGAGGAAGATGCCAGCAGGCAGTACTGAACCTACAATGCACGCTGTATGCTGCTGCTGAGAGCTCGGACGTGCCTCTGCCAGGCTGTCCTGCTCTTCCCTTGAACTAGTCCTGGGCTCAGGAGCTCTCTGAGCCTGCTGATCCCTCTAGATTATGCATCAAGTCCCCCTGCTGTTCCACAGGGCCAGCCAGAAAAGAGCTGTATTATGCTTTGCTGAGTTGTTCCTCCCTGTTGGATTGGTAGCATCTCCCCATTTGGAGCTGGCAGGAAAGGTGAGCAGGCTGAGGAGACACAGCAGATCAGTGACAGTATGTGTCAGCAGCCACACTGTCCCAGGGTTCAGCCCTCCCAGGGGATGCAGGTCTTTGGGCTCACAGTGCGCACACAATTGCTGCTCTCACACCACCCCAGCGCAGGCAACCTGGTCACCTCTCCCAGCCAAGGAGGGCTCACCAGCCAGAACACAGTGCTGAAACACATATGTTTCACTCTGGTACGCAATAGGAGTTTCATTACAGGGACTTTCCTCACCTTGTGAGAAAACCTTATAAACCTGCATCCTCCAGACACGTTGCTGCAATGTCCTTTCACAGCTAAAAATAAACTTTCTCCTTTCGCCTCAGGTGTTAAATCTGGTGCTAGTAAAGAAGGTTTGTGAAGACAATGCAAATCAGTTACACCAGAAATGTGGCATATTCTAGCAAGAAAAAACAAATCGGGTTATTTATTTTCAGCATCATTGTCCTGAATTCTGAATTCAGGACAGTATCCCAAACCATCTTTATGGTGTATTACTTGCTCAGCTGGATTATACTGGCATAGCTCCTTTGAACTGGTGGAGTTATGGACAAGCACAGCAAATGAGAGTCTGGGTCTTAAAGAGAACACAGTAGAGCAAAACCCTACCTGGCCCTTAGGTGATTGGAAGGAGAAAGGAAAAGCAGGTGGCAAGGGAAATGCTATTGCCTCCAAGGCAGAGGAAGCAGAGTGATTTCAAGCAGCTCTGGAAACCCCAGTTGTTTTATTTTGCAGGGAGATTCCCATCCCATCTGCAGTGCCAGAATACATTCCGGGAACATTTTAACTGGAACTGGCACGTATGTCTTGAAGAAATGGCAAATTCCCACTATGTATAAGAAGCTATAATCTCTCTGTGCCAGGGTTGTAAGAGAGAGAGACAACCTCATTCCCTAGAGGATGTTATTATCCCGCCAATATTATTATTCCTCAAATTCCATAATATTCAAGATATTATTATTCCTCCAAAGCCTTGTCAGCATGAAGCCGCTTGTAATCCAATCCCTGCCGTACAGCAGCCAAAGATAGAGCCATCCTGTGAGGCATTTGGCTCATCTCTAGAGAGCGGAGGGCGCCGGCAGCTGCAGGCTTCATCACATCACAGCAGGATGTGGGATGCCAGGGGATATGGGCATAGACCCACTGCACTCTGGACCGACTCAAGACTTAATGTACCCAAAATTTCCAAGGTTTTAAACACCCTCTGTTTCTTCCCCCTTTTTCTCCCCCACCAAAAAAAAAAAAAAAAGCACAGCACTGTCTGGAACAAAGAGTCACAGCAGTGGAGACACACGTGATCCTCGCATCAAAGCCCTGAGTCCCAGCATTAGGCAGGCAGGGTTAAGTCTGTGAATGGGAAAGCCCAGGACTCTGCCTATTCTGGTCACTTATAGCCTTTGATCACAAAACTGGTGCAGATTGTATAAAAAGGCAGCAATCCTTGCAGGCACTCTCCTCTCCTCCCTGACTCCTGAGCCAGGCTGCCCTCCCCCGGGAAAGAACATGGAGGACTTGAGGGCAGATTCGCCTCTCTTGCACATCTAGAGTGATTGCACTGATGTCTGTGGAGTTATTTCACGTTAGGACTTGTGTAAAATAGATCAGTTTCTCATCAGAAGATTCTTGCTTGGGGCAGCAATTAGTTTTGCTCTCCTTGTGCTTGCACTGGAAACCCTGGATCATTCGCACCATCTCTCAGCAAAGTCGAGCCAGGATGACACTGTTTGACAACATATCTTAAGCAGCTATTCATCAGTAGAAAGTGAGACTGGGATGTGATAGGGAAAATCAAGACTGTTTCTGAATTTGCTCAAAGCAAAGGAGATTAAAAAAAATATAATCAAGGACAGAGAGGCAAGGAAAGATTTGGGTGTTCATACCCCACCTAAATACAGTGTCTGTCCTTCAGTGATTCATGACAAGAAGGGAAATTGCTTTAATGCCAAACCTACAAAGCCTCATATTTCAAAAAGCACCCTGTCTTAGAAATATTGCCTCTTCCTTATTTAAATTCAACCTATATGCATCCACTAGCATCCGGCTAAAAAAGAAAAAAACCCAGCATTTTTCTTCCCCTTTATTTTCTTCAGATTCAGTCCAGTGGAAATTTAGCAGCCCCGATTTACTCAGGCATTTTGAAGTCAGGCTGTGGTTCCTGCTACCTGATCCCACTCGTCTGGCATCTGGCACAGTCCTGCTTTTGTTTCCTATGACTTAAGCATCAGGCTTTACTGATGTGTGGCCATATTTTGCTCAGCCCTGCGGGTCAAGTGAATTCCATGTCTGTATTGGTTCCCAAGGGGCCAAGGAGGCGGTCGGGTATAAGCTCTCACATAACCTCTTCTTTTCCAGCCAACTTTCCAAACGGCTCTTATTGCTCTTCATGTTCACTGAGGGGCTTTTATTTAACTTGGCAATCGCTGTCACTTTTCATGTCCATTTCCGCCCTCTCCTTTTGATGTGTAAATTATCCCTAGATATTGGCAAACAGGACAATTTGGGTATTGCTGAGCACCCCTAGCCTGACGTCCCCCCACCTTCCACAATCTATACAGGCCTCATTGACTATCTTTCCTCCAGCCCCCACTTTTAATTTGTTCAAGTAGCCTGAACATACACAGTCGGTAATTTGACCACGTTTAATCGGACACTGCAGCTTTCTGTATCCCTAGTCTTTGCCCCGGTTCCTTTCTGATTTACTGTATGTACGATTTGGTCATGGTGCCAGAGAGGTCCTGATTCAGCAAAGTGTTTTGACACGTGCCGTTAAGAAAGAAACAGAGCTCTGTACTGAGGAGGGACCAGACTCCCCAAACTCCACTGTGGAGTTAGGAGGAGGTTTAGGCACAACATTCTTCAATGGGCTCTGCAGGAGCAGCAGCACTCCAGGTTCAAACAGTCCATCCAGTGTTTGGAAGAAGCCAAGTTTAAGACATGGTTGAGTGCACAGCCCACTCATGTGGATGGTGCCTAATTCAGCCAAACCGCTTGGGCAGGAGCTGGGCCCCCTCAGAGATACCAACCCCACAAGAAAATGTGTTTGCAAGAAGGATAATGGACACGCCTGGTCTTCAAGTGAGCTCAAATCTGTGCTTGCCTGAGAGAATGCAGCTGAGCTTCCGGTGTCCTTGCTAGAGTTGTTTCCCACTTCAAGTGCCATCATGCTACAAGTCTTGGGACAGACCTATTGTGTGTTACAGCAACATGACATGAGACCTCTACTGTAAGTCTTGACAGCACAGATCCTGCCAGCACTACTGTATCCAGCTCTTCATCCCATACACACTGTACAGCTACAGAAGCTGGATCTCTGTGATGGCCCAGCATGGCATCTCAAAGCATCCCCTTTCTATCCATTGCCTTTCTATGGTTCAGCTCTACTTGAAACTTCAGGAAGAAACCACAAAAAACCGCACCTGAACCACTTGTGCCCTGTAAAACAGACAAGGTGAAGCCCAGTCCTCACCTCCCTCCCCAAACAAGCTAAGAGTACAGAGAAACTGGTCAAGGCAACAGTTTTTGTGTGAATTATTCTCTCATAGGCAGAGGAGCCCAGGACTCCACACCCAGGTTTTCGCAGCCAGAAAACTGCTTAGTGTGCCCCACAATAGGCACAAAGCAGTGTGTACACCTTTTGAATAACAGGAGGGGCAGGGCTTGGGTGTGAAAGGGGGAATACGCTGACATGACTGTACAAATTCTGGGCCATAACATGTCACAAATGTCCTAACGAACCTTTGTTAAAGTACCCTCTGCACTCTGCACCCCAGTTCATTAACCTTGAAGTGGGTATAGCACGAAAGCGATGTAAGAAGAAGAGCATAGTACCTGTGAGCCCAGACCTGGACATATTTAAGTACTAGGCTGGTTCAATAAACTGTGTACCAAATTAAATCCTAAATGAGGGACCTCTGAAGGGTTTCTCACAGACAGTAAAATTATCTTGTCTGGGGTAGTTGGTCAGCAGCTGGAAGCGAGGAGAGGATGCTGAGGGTGGTTAGCCATGGGAGAGAGGGACTGATTTCCTCTCTGCTGTGCTTGACTGGTTTCCAGGGAAGGGGAACGGCTGTCATCTGGTTATAGTGGCACATGTTTTTTCTATATTTGCATTTCAACTCAAGGGCATCGAAAGCAGCTGGAAAGCAGCTATTTTGTCCCATTTAAATAAACAATGTGTGTGGCAGGTTGGCGTTCTCACCATATCCAGCCTTCGCTGTACTATCAGCTGTGAGAGATGCTTATGGCTTGAGAATTACAAAAATAAAAGGTTTCTGACTGATTCCCTGAAAGTTGACCAACAGATGCAAAGAAATCCCTTTCTGCACGGGCTGGAGCAGTTATAAGTAACCTTTGTGCTTTTCAGAGCAGGGGTAAGCTCAGCTACGGCTTGTTTGTCTTGTCAGGATATGGCCCCCACCTTCTTTAACCCAGAGAAAAGAGGCACCCTAGAGAGCTGGCTCAGGGACCCAAGTGTGCCATCCAACCTAGGAAAATACCTCTGGCTGTGGGAGATGGTAGAGCAGTTCCTATAAATACAATATCCCAGAAAAATAAGGGAACAAAGTGAGTTCAAGGTACTATTTTAATAGATCCACGGAAAACACACACACTCAAGCCCTTAAGTTTTTCTAGGCTAAAGCAAGGGTACCAGTCTTGTTTTCCTGGGACTGTTAACACCTGAAAAGCCAGGAGTTCATCTCAGTGACTTTGAAGCAGTAAAACCTTGAAGATATAATGTGGCTTAAACACATGGAAATTCCTCCAGGCCTTAATTAATTTAGTATTCTTCCACAGAAAGACTGTTGGCGTTGTAAATTATTCATTAGATATTATAGACTCACTGATCTCAAATTTCATACAAAATTACAGCAAAGCTTTCAAAACGTAGGGGAAAAAAAAAACCCAGCTCACAAATTAACCCCTTGCATAATGTATTTCTAAAATTACATCCATAGGGGGTATTTTTTGGTTGACTTTTTTTTTCTTATGATTCTATCATTATTGCTAATACATATAATTGCCTTCCATTTAATGAGACACTCTGCAAATTTTATATGAAAACCAACAGCTACTACCAAGCAAAACCCAGGAGTTCATTTTGTGGAAAACTGAGACGTATTCATCACTAGTGCTTTAGTTGTTTCATTCCAGGTTTAATAAACCAGGCCAGTGGACAGAGTGTGTCAAATATCAGTTGCTGGTTGATCTGTCTCATACTCTCAATTTATTCTGCCTACAAAGTCCTCTTAATGAAAACACATCATACCACAAAACAGATAAATAAACAGAGCACAATGATAGCATTTCCAAACCAAAATGACACCCAGTTCAGTGCTCTCTTTCAGTAAATTCTTCCAAATATCCGTTCCCCGAAGTACTAAGAACATAAGCAAAACATCAAATTATTTCTTTGAATTGTTGCAGAGGGTTTGAAAATCTGGCAAGTCAGGTCCATAGCACACTATGAAATATTCCAAGAGCTGCATTTGTTTACAGCAAAACTTGCTGAAATATAGAAATTTTCTCGGGTAGAGGAGTATGCTGGGTAGTGGGAGTTTCTGTTAAGATTTTTTTCACGAAGAGAATAAATCAGGTTTTCCGAAAGAGATGGTTCATATGTATGCAGTGACAGTAAAAAGAATTTGAATTGATATTAATGCAGCCAAACAAACCACTCATTGTTAAAAGTACTCTGTGATATTTTTTTTAGTTAATAAGATGTTAGCAAGTACTGTATACAACCAATGCCACAATATTGTTCAATAGAAAAATCAAGACGTTAAATATATTCACTCTGGACTAAGATTAAACAGATCATTGTCAAACACTCAATAATCAGTTGACTACTCATTGGCACCCATCAAGTAGCTGGGATACAAAACACACAAACCGAATTGTAAGTACATCTCACCTTCCCCTCTGTTCATTGGAATAAGCCTGGCTCCTTACTGATATTGAGGAAAATATCCTTATTGATTTGGCTTTAACATCTCCATTTCAGACACATTCCTACAATAAGGTCACCTTCCTTGGTGTCCCTTCATCACATACACTTCATCCTCACAGTCTCCCCCAGGGCATTGAGTAACCTGGTCTAGTGGGAGGCGTCCCTGCCCGTGGCAGGGGGGTTGGAACTACATGATCTTTGAAGTCCCATCCAACACAAACCATTCTATGGTTGTACATTTTCTCACCCACATGATTCTAACTCTTTCCCCTTCCCACAATTCCAGGCTTTCCCACATCCACTCTGGATTCACATGTCCAGGTCCCCCAGTGTCACAGCCAGGTGTGAGAGCTAACCTGCAACTGGGTCCACATCAATTTGTTGAGTGGTTCGGTGGCTGCTAACCTGTGGGAGGGATAAGAGGCATCCCTGTCATTCATTCCCTTGGAGGGACTTGTAATAAAGTCTTTCTCCTTGACATAGGTGTTGATTTGCACAAAATGTGTAGGAATGTAATATCTGAGATGTGGCTACCCTATGTCAAAGGTGGTTGAAACCAGCCAACGGACTCAAAAGTTATTAAGAGACTGACTGACAGGCAGGCAGAATAAAATCATAAATCTCATTCCCTTAGGAAACCAGAATAGAAGGGATTGGAGGTTTTTTTCTTTAATCCAGCGATGTTGAAAACAAGAATTGTTTAAAACTCAGGTGTGGGGTCCTCAGAGTCATGAGCTTCCAGGGGAAAAAACCAGTAGTAAGTAAAGTTACTTTTTAGATTTTTTTTTTTTACCCTAAGTATTTTGGAATTTTAACTTTGAACATATAAAAATATTACTTTTTTAGCTAAGTATAAATTTTGGCCTGGCTAGGTATGGTCAGAAGCTGTACACTACAGAAATACACCAAATACCATTCAGATAGCCAGAAAGTCATGAGAGACTGAGACAGCAAACTAAGTTTGATATAACTGAATCTTAAGACTAAGTTTTAACACAGTCAGAGAAAGCTATTGAGAGCCTAATTACAAACGTGTATTTTTATTTTGTCCTTCCGTAAGAATTGTGCACAGATCTTTTCTGTCTTCAGGATAGTGAGGTATAGTGTTTGGAGAGCAGCCTACAGTCTGTCAGAGGCATTCATAAATCTCACATATAAATTTCAAAAATGAGATAAATGGAATCTTTGTGTAATTTTTCTAGCCATAAAGACTTCTAAGGAAAGAAATAGTCGTGCCAAATGTCTCCTGTGCGTGGTTCAGACTTTGCAAGCAGAGATTCTTGGAAATTTTTGGCTTAAACAAGGTCATCAAAAATGGCTTGCCGAGTTAAAAAAATTTGGTTCAAAAAAATGTCTTGACAAATGTTGACCTAATCCACAGAAGGCTCTTGAGTGAACCCTGGACTCCTTACAGTTCTGCTGTCTTGGCTAGCAAGGTGTGCTAGTCCCAAGGCAGATGTATTTGGCAGATATCCTCCCAGATTCGAAATAAGGGTCTTTTTATCCCTCAGCTGCTCATGAAATTAGCAATCCTACCAGCTTTGAAGCCAAATCAAATAAAACACTATTGAGAAAGCTAGAAATCCTTCTTTTTTTCAGCCAACTTCCCTGCATGTATTTGTCATTTATACTAGAACTCCACAGAACACCTCTGGCTTTAAGTTTCCTGGCCACATGCAGACCTGCCACTTTCTAGATGGAACTCTCTTCGAAAAGGGGTCAGTAAACCCTGTGTCAGCCTGGTCCCTTGAGGATAGGCCATCTCACCCAGGCAAACATATGAAAAATTTGGCACTTGTTGCAGGTCTGCTCCTCAACCCTCTGGGCAGCAAAGCAGGTATGTGGTTTGCAGAGGTATTCATCTCTTCTGAGATGCTCTCGGGAATCCTGTTTGGCTGCTCCGCCATGGGTCAGATGTAGGTCCTGTGTTATTGCTGCCAGTCCCTTCTGGATGTCTTGGATACCCTCACACATCTCAAATGGCCTCAAATTACATAATTCTTGAAGAACTGGATCCCACCCAGCAGGTCGATGTGACTCTGTGCAGACAGATACTCACTCACCTCATCCACACACCAAAATGACTGGACATGATCCGGCCTAATCCAAAAGCCACATCATCATATTAGCACAACATTGAGTTTAAACTGAGTTTAAACTCAGACTCACAGATCACATCTGTTTGCAAAAGACCATGCAAACCTAACTCTTCCCAGAAAAGAGATCCAACAGTCTCTTGAAATTCTTGTTTCCAGACACAATCATCATTTCATTATTCCTCTCCCCACTTGCTGGCTCCACTGAGACAAATATGCTTTATTTTACTAGCCCAAGGCATTCCTGGAGCTGGTAGCCAACAAAAAGATCCTTTATAACATCAGTCCTGCCCTTAAATCCACTAAGAAGGAGACTACAGCACTGGCAGCAGAAAGAATGACAACTTGGTCCCAACAGCTGGTCTGATCATTCTGGTGACTCCTTGCCGTAGAAGGCAAAGCTTCAGGGAAAAATAAGTGCAAGGCAATTTCTTTGACCGGACTCATTTGAGAGAGGTCAGGATTCCTGACCCAGTAGCTATTCCCTAGATTGCCAAGAAGCACTCCCCTGAAAGATCACAAACTATTCCAAGAAGGAGGGGAGGAAAAGGAAGAAACAGCAGGAGGACATTTCCACAGTCAGTTCTATCCCTACAGTAATTGTACACAAGCTTCTAAGTTTCTCTCACCAGTGTACAGAACATCATAGTTCTGTTGGACTGGCCTGCTGGTCCCTTAGATGCACAGGTGGAACAATTATTTACTTATAAGACCTTGAGGTAACGACAGCATCTTACCCAGCAATTCACAGCTTCCTACACCATGGCACACCACTCTCCTCTCTGTACCCGAGTTACACGATGTTCCCGGTGTGACCTATCATCAGCTTGAGCGTTTCACAGAAGCTAAAAGATGCAGGATGGAAAAGCTGAATTTTTTAGGGAGCCACGGGGAGGAGGGGGAATGACAACAGAAGTATCCATCCACCTGAGGCACATACACACAAATCTGGGAAACATCTGTGTATTGCATGCCACAGGTTACATCACTTAACAATGTTTTTCTTTTTAGATGTTCGGTTCAAGATCTTCCACAAAAGAAATCAATTACTAATGACATACAGGCCTACTTTCTTCCTGAACCCATAATTGCTTCCAATTTTAAGCTAAAATTAGCCATTCATGCTATCCAAATGAGCATAGTTTAGTGCTGATGTACGTAAGCGATGCTTTAGATTGTTGAACATAGCTGATCTTTGACAGCTTCTTCTTATAAATAACGGTTTCCTCTTTAAACTGAGAACTTTTCAGAGGCGACAGATGTTTGAAAGATGGGACTGAATTAGCTGAATAGCCTGTAAAACCCACCAACCTGAGACTTGCAAATATGAAAGCTCAGAATTCTTACAAAGACAGCTTGCAGAAAGCATAAATCACATCTGCGTGAATGCCTCTCTTTCAGTCTACATCCTTTGCACGTCACATTGTCAGCATTTAACACATAATAAATGATAAACAACTTAATAATTTACAGTGCTGACACAAACAGGTTGCACTGCACCAAGGAAGACACTGGGAATTCATTAAATAAGGAAAAGAGCAATGGTAAAACCATTTTGTTTGTCCAACAAGTTAGAAAATACACTGCAGAAAAGCAGAGCTGTGTCAGACACAAACCTATCCTCCATCAAGAGTTTGTGGCCCTGTGCTGAACAAGGGATGCTGGGGAGGCAAGACCTGATTACTTCCTTACTTAAAAAACAGTGCAAAATTAAAAGTCATCCCTGTGGCAAAGCATGAAGTTGAAGTTCCATTCTAATTTTTATATCATTTGTACCTTGCTCCTTGTTGAAGGAAAATGAGCATGTTCCAGAAGTACTTCAAATGACGTGACCTGTCGCGCAGATAAACTGTTCTCTTAGCAGGCAGAGCAGAGAGTCTCCTAGTGATAAGCAATTTGGTTTTATTTACATATAAACATATGCAAGTACATGTGCATGCATGAGGGGGCAAAACCAAAGAAACATGTTTGGCACTTGGGGAGGGCAAAATGAGTTTCATGGTGGTCCCTTTGTTTTGGGGGCAAGAAGAGGGATTCAAACCACAACTCCATAGCAGCCCCCACATCTTCTCTGTTCTCTGTTGGCTCCTGTTGGGATCACAATCTGCTCCATCTAATGGGCCATACAGTTGTTTTTCACCTGTTAACTCCCCTCAGGGTCCTTACAATACCCAATACACAAGTTATGCTTCAGCAGTGTGGAAGGAGAATTTCACCCACAGACAATTTGCTTCTCAAAATCCCATTTGCAACATTACTTATATCAGTAAACAAATCAGACAGTTCCAATCACATTATTATTCCATAAACATCACTCTTTGATTAGCTATTCTCTTCAGAAAATTCATACACCAGTCCCAAACTAAATGTACTTTGTCCGCTCAAGCCACGTTCTGCATCCTGTGCTCCTTGAAGAAAATAACTTCAGATTAGTAAAAATTGCAATGACTGTTTTGTTGTGCACTCAATCAGCAGGCCAGCATACACTTTACAAAAGTCTCCCACAAGAAATAAGATAAATAGCACCATCCCACTGCTTCCGAAGGTAGAAGGCAGAAACAAATTACCCAGCTAACAAACTATACAGAATATATTACCAAAAAAAAAAAGTATGCATTATTAGCTCTAAATTTATATACCAATTAAGTTGTCCATCTCTTTGGAATCAGACATATTACCTTACTACTTTCGGGCTTGTGAATAGCATTTGTGAACATTAAAAGGCAAGAGTACTAGGAAAGTTTTCATTTGTCACGCTGTCACTACAGGAGCAAGGTTTTAAAGGTAAAAACAGTCCAAGAGCTTCAAATGACTAGTGCAAGTCCAGCTGCACACCTGCATCAATCACCACCTCTTTGCCAGCATTCATCTTCTCCCCATTCATGGTTCCTCAAGTTACAAAGCAAAGTATCAAATGAGTGCAGTGAACAGGGTGACTGGAGAGGTGCTTCTGTAACCAAACTTACGGAGAAGACCTTATAACCACCTCTAATTACTCCATCCTTCTGGTGTGACCCCAGCTGCCAGCCCAGAACCTACTCTATATTAAAGCATGGTTAAAAAAACTCTCTTGTTCTGTTTGATCTTTATGAATTTTGTTGATTTAGACAGAAAAATACTTCTGTTTGTTCCTTTTTCCTACTTCACCTGACTGGCTGTGTGTTTCTTCAAGCTGGAATTGTCCCTTCTTCTACAACTAAAAAGAACAAAACACCACTGAATGTTTCCACTAAGAAATAGTAATTCAATGGAAATAAGACAAAAGATGCAATCACATAAATTGTCTGATGCTTCTCTTGACCAACTCCCTCTGCATTATTACAGCAATGAAGAAGCAGCAGAAGCAGGAGAGTAACCTTTCAGATCCAAAAACCTCAGATGGATATGGAAAATAAAATATACAACTATCCCCTCAGAAAAATAAGTTAACAACAGACGTTAAAAGAAAAAAACAATGAAAGAAGTCCTCTCACATATCCTGGGATGCATCACGTTCCAGCAGATTTTGCTGGCTATATTCAATGGGTCAGAGAATGACATGTTTGGGGATTCCTGGTGCAGTAAAGACTAATGGCAGATTTCAAGGACACATAAGAGGAATTAAAAGGTTGCCTATTAGTTTAGCATGGATATGCCCCAGTACCTACCCTGTATCTCAGAGCATTCATCTAACAAAATGAAATAAATCACAACTATCTTTTCCAGGTCACTCTATAATTTGTTCTCTTTCAGAGATTTTATAGTTGTTAATCTACCTAGAGACTTAGATGGAAAGGCAGTACATGATAAAGTGATTAAAGATCATATCAGCATGCAGATGCCCAGAAGTCAAAGTCTGAACTCTTTCTGTCACTGAACACACAAGTTTTAGTATGATGTCCAGGAGTTTCACATCCTGATAGACTGAAGAAACCACTAAATTCTTGGGACAGAATGCTAGAATTCAAGTCCAAAAGAACAGATCCCATACAATCTATTAATAGAACGTCAGTCAAACTCTCACCACGCGCGCAATCAGCAGCTGGGCATCTATTTGCAGGACCTGAGTCTACCTATAGAGCAAGATTCAGCACTTCAAAGGTACTTAAATAATTAAAAAATTGGGGTTGGAAGGGACCTTAAAGATCATCCAGTTCCAACCCCCCTGTCATAGGCAGGGACACCTTCCACTAGACCAGGTTGCTCAGAGCCCCATTCAGCCTGGCCTTGAACACTTCCAGGGATGGGGCAGCCACAGCTTCTTTGGGCAACCTGTGCCAGTGCCTCACCCATCCTCCTAGTGAAGAATTTCTTCCTTATACCTCATCTAAACACATGGCATTCTACAGTTTCAAACTGGTGCTGATACACAGCCTCACCTAGTTTACATGGCAGAAAAAGAAACAGAGAAATACAGAAAGTGCAATTTATAAAACAGATCATCCTCCTCATTTACAGATTAGCAAATTTTCTCCACTTAAGCCGCTATGTTCACACTTTGCATAATTAACCTATTTCATTAAAAGAAGGAGTATTTTTCTCATGAGAAGTAGGAACCCAGGTGCTGTAAGTTACGAAGATTTGCTCAGAAAATCCTATTTTCGAATCCTGCTCAGGCGCATTTCCTGAACTAAACCCAATAACATTACTGATTGAAACAAAATGACAAGGTGGGAAGAGGAGTGAAAAATACTAACTGAGAACCAAGGACATCACAAAATGAATAATGTTTAATCCATCTTAATGCTACCAGGAAAATTAAGTTTAAGCTGCACATTTAATTAGTCTGCTAATGCTGTTTGATGGGCCTCCTCGTAATGCCAAGACCACTGGGATCTTCTGTGTGTCCCCAAGAAACCTGAGATTTTTCATTATGTCTGCATCTATAGCAGAAATACGACTTACTTATCCTTTCTCTTGGGCTTCAAGCCTATCAGTATTTACACATAATTCATGTCCCTCTTGCTTATGCATTCGCAGGAAGATGGCACACGCTGTTCACAAAGAGTTTTCATATTGTTACAGCTGTGCATGGGAAAATCTCACCTACTGCTGGACCAGTCAAGTACTTTTAGGCTGAATGTGTTTGTCAGGTCTAGCAGGCCTAATAGCAAAACTGAATATCCCTGTAGTCTTAAAAATAATGCCTGGGAGAATGGGTTCCTAGCAAGATGCACGAAACACAGCTCAGAGGGTCATCAGCCTTTATGTTAGCAATAGAAGAAATCATTCCCTTAGAGCTTTGGACTGAAAATGCCAAATGTAGGTGGATGTAAAGAACGCAAAGTTATTCTGTTTCATTGATTTGCTTAGAGAGTTTGTTTGTTAGAGCTTGGGTAAGTTCAAGAAGTCCAAAGGTTCCTTAAGACTCTGTTTGGTTAATGGATTTTGAACAACATCACAACACTTCAACCTTTCCTCACAGAGCTGGAGGCCAAACAAAGATCTCTAACACTAATCATTAAGGGTCAGATTTACTCATAGCAACAAGATACACCAACTAACGGGTCAAATGGCATCCTTCTGATATGAGGGAGGGGAAAAAAAAAACACAAAAAACAAACCCACCAAAAAACCCCAACAAAACAACCGCCAAAAAAAGCCAACAAAGCAACACAAAAAAATCCCCAAACACATAATATCAGTCTGATCTTTCTGGGCACACTGGAAACTAGCTCCAGGGACACTAATTTGTTCTATAAGGAAATGTGCAGGGATTATAGCCACACCTGGCTGCAGTACCACCTCTTTTTTGAATTCAGAACAGTAACAAAGAAAACAAAAAAAAACTAGTTTATGTTCCATTTGCACAGTACTGCTTAATTCATGCTCTGATTCTAGTCTGATCTCCAATAAAATGTTTTAATACAGCATAACAAAACCTGACAGCCTATATTTCGAGCTGAATCAAGGAAGGTGATTGGGGATTACATACACATTGAGCCAAGTTAGTCTCATTACTCTCTCTCTCTTTCTTCACTGAGAAACACGACTTTTGAATTTCAGTTCAATGGCAATTTTTTTCCAACAGAAGGATACCCAATAATTGAGCAGAGATACCTGATAGAAAGAGTGTTCTTCCTTACTGTGCAGAGACACACTTATGCACACATGCACTCTAAAGTGATATGTAAAAATAAATACACATCTGTGATCAGGCTTATCAATATGGACAAGATTATTTTTTTATCAACTGCCTTCCTTGTATGCCATCAGTATTTCAATATACAATCTGCAACAAGTACTTGCATCTTCTACAGCACCCTTTGCTCTTTGACACGTCACATAAATGCTCTTTGCATCCAGCAGCGGGAAATATTTCAGTGCATGTGTTCTTGATTTATAAGTTTAATTAGAAACTTTTATGCTTTATACTGAAATACCTTGAGAACAGCTTGACTTGTCTGAGCATAAACGACAGAATTAGAATTCCAAACACATCTTCCCTGTATCTTCATGTCATTGCCCACGATTTCTTTTGCAACCGTCCAAGAGGGTATTGGAAGGCACAAACCAAAAAATTGACATTGCATCCACTGTTCTTACCTTACAATCCATCTAGGTATTTCAGCACATGCCTAACACTGTGCAAAAGAAGAACTTCTCTGAAGGCAACAGAAGAAGCGCATAAGAACTGTGCTAGGGCAGGACTTAACCACAGCTCCTGTAGGCCTTCACAGATGGCACTGCCTTTTCCCCAGAAGTGTAATTCATTAACATGCAAATATCCCATTAACAATGCCATGTAATGAGTGCAGGTCTTGGCCCCAGGAGTTCAGCAAGCAAAGTAACAGCACGTTGTACTTCAGGAACAACACAAACCTAAGATGGCATCATTATCTTTATCTTATAATTAAAGAAACCAAGGTACAGAAGCTTGAGTGATATTCATCAGCAACAGGAAAGCCAGGGATACAATTAACATTCTTGTGGCTGTTCACCCATTACACAGAGTCCATGCAAATAGTAGGATCAAACTAAGTTTAAAGGCATAAAGAAGGAACAAGGTGATTCTGTGCTTAAAACTCTGGAGTTAGGGCTTAGAGCAGCAAAATTGAGATCCTAGCTCTGCCATAGACTTACTAAGAGATACTGAATGGTTCATTTAGTCCTGTCATATCTGAGTCCATTTCTTGAAAACAAGATTTTCTTTCTTGCAAATCCAGAGCATCTCTCTGTCTCTTCAGTAGGTTTTTCCACATACATATTCAATTTGACTAAAATATTTTTGTTCAAAAAGAATGATCAAAAATGTTCAGCCAGCCCTAAACAGAGAAGGATCTTTCTCATTATCTGGGTTTAGCAAAGTCTGAAACACTCTCAGTCTTTTCTGGGGGCTCTGCACAGCAAAAACAAACTGTGATCCCAGTAGAGCACAGATTAATCTCATTTAGAGCATTGGTAGAATGGAATGGGCTCATTACTGTAAGAAACAAGATATTATTTCTAAATGCAGTCCTCTGCTTAGACACTATAATGAGTCAGAAATGGTAGTGGCCAGAAATGAAGAAGATAGGATGTCCCACAAATTATTTTGCACTCTGAGCTGGATGGTCAAGTGTTTGCAGAAAAGGCTTGAGCTTATCTCAAGAGTAAGGACAATGCTCCAGAACTCCTCAAACTCTGGCAACAGGATTTCCACCTGCTTTATTTCACCAACTGCCTCAGTAACAATTGCACCACTGAGTATTTCTGCCTAGAGAAGGGGCACCATCTCCTTTAACAACAAGGGCCCTTTAAGCATTCATGAAGGGCTAGAGACTGGGGGACAGGCAAAGATGGGGAGGATGGCAAAATGTAAAGGTGGTCAATAATTTTCCTACATTCACGTTGTAATCCCTCTGCTCCCTTTTATTGTGGAGGAACTTGGTGTAAAGAGACTCAGCACAAACATTTCCTGGACAGCTCTGACTCTCCTGTCACATACTGACATGGCAGCTCTTCCCAGATCCTCTGCACCGATGCTGCAGTGGAAGAGAATCCCTTTGCCTGTGAAAAAGAACAAAGGGCACTGACCGTGGCAGCACCTCAGCAGCAAAGAGCACTGGGAAAGAGGAAAATCCAGATCTGAACTCTCCTCAAAGAGCCAGGATTCTGAGTCCAACATAATCCATGGTTTTACCAGATAACTTTGATAATGTGGTTAATTATTGGCTGAGTAACCCCTTGCTATCCCTAAAATCAATTACCTCTCCTTCTGTATTGATTAAAACAACCCGTTGCTATTTTCTCACGATCCTGCTTGTCAACAGCTCTGTTAGATGCCCTCTCTGCGAGCAAACTATTCTCCTTTGGCTTTTGCAAGTGCAACTCAGAAGCAGAGGATCAGAGAGCAGGAAGTTTTCTTTTCATTTTCTTTCTCCTTTCCACAGCCTCTGCTCATTGAACTTATTGACTGACAGACCAAAGTGAAACTACCTTAACTTTGTACACTTAGCAAGTAAGTAATCTGAAAGCTATAATGTAGCATTTTCTCACATAAAAAAAATGCACCCTGATGCGTTACACCCTTTATTCGTAAATCAATGAATTAATTATTGAGCAAATAATCTCGGCTTTATAACAATAACTGGAAGGTGCCCACAGGAAAAAAAAAGCATAGAGCAACTTTTTACTCTTCTAAAGTACTTCCCTGATACAACCTCCGAGGTCTTGCGTTTTGTTATTCTGTTTATAAATCTTTCCCCAATCACTAGAACTGGGACATGCTGTGCTTGGACAACCAGCACTGTATCTGAATTATAATGGACAGTTGCATCTCTGTTGTCTGGATCAAACTGTAGTCTAACAGCTGTGCCAAGGACTCTGACTTCTACAAACCATCTCTGTAGTATCATCATTCGATATTTTATTGTCATCATGTCTTGGCCCCCCTGCCACTGTTGTGGCCCTGTAATGCCAATCCGTGTACAAGAATAACTGGAGTCACAAAGATCCTGCAATTCAAACAGACAGGACAGACTCAGGCGGAAAGAAAAGGAGTATTATTTTGCCCAATTCTCTAAACCAGGAGTTTAAGGTAGAAAAAGATGTGGTCAGCTCTGACTCGGAGCCTTTCTCTTATGCTTCTTTCTCAAGACTCGGATCCAAGATACTCCATCCTTCAATAACAGCAGATGAGACACAGCTCTGAACATCTAATGTCATCCTTGACCCATAGCTCAGGTGTAGCATGTGCAACAGGAGAGCACTAGGCTGCTGAAACACACTTCAGGACTTACTCTGAGGAGGGAGTGTACCACCTCCAAGAACAGGGATCAGAGACATGAAGTGGTTCTTCCCGCAAGCCTTTTGAACCTTGCTTTTATCTTGCACTGGCTCCAACAAGACTATACTGGAGAGATGGTTAAACCTATTATCTGAGTTTTTGAGGTGAAAAACATTCTGACCTGAATAACTTCACTTGGAACTTCTTTGTGAACAGAGAAATTCAGGAGATTTCTATGAAAAGTTAACAGCATAGAAATTAAAATTTCTTTCTGTGCCAGCTCTCAGAAAAAACAAACAACCCTAACCTGTCCTATACTACATTTTGGCAAGATCAAAAAAAAAAGATATTTTCAAAGATAAGGAAGCAGGTGTACTTGTAACACAAACATACTAACTTTTGCATGGGCTACCAAATGGCAGGCAATATTTTGGGAACATATAATTCCTACACATCTTTACTTAGAAGAAACAAAGCAGGAGGAAGAGAGAGACATAAGGAACAGAAATAACTTGGTCAAGGCTAATCAAGAAAATACACTTTCAGAACCATAGACTATCCTCGACCATATTAACCCTGACCCCCACAGACACATGGACCTCCTTTAAGTCAGGCTCTGTGAAAAAAGCCAGACCTACCCATGGTTCTGATGTTAGGGAGGATTTTGAAAGGAAAAAACAAGTTTGAAGCATAATACTGTCACCACAGTCCATTCTTGTATCACTTTTAAATTACTCTTAGTCATCATAAACCCATAGAACTGTCCCTTCAAAGTGGCAGGTGTGAAAGAGCTGAAGCTGAGGGGCATGTCGATGCAAACAGCAGGCAGAGAAGCAGGCGTATGTCTGGATAGCTTTAATTTTGTGGTTTTATGTCAAATGCCAAATCATACTCTAATGCTCTTGCATATTTAATTTCCCTTGTTCTTTTCAAACACTAGCAAATTTGACTGCTTGCACTGCCAAGACACTGCAAATTAAAACAATATACACAGTCAAAACAAGGTCTTGAACTATTGCTAGAGCATAGCCCTGCTTATATGAGACACCCCAGTCAGTATGTTCCTCTGACAGTGCAGTCCCTTCTCATGGTACCTTATACCTTATGAATTATTCCAACACGACAGTCTTACAGCATAAAGTTCATTGAAACCATGGTACAGTCCAAACTTCCCATTCACTGCAATGAGAGTTTGTCTAGTAAAAATAATTAGACCTGCAGGGAACTGTTCCAGAGTCTTGCCAACACCAGTGAACAAAACCCTCAAAGCTTACCAGTTTTAGCTCAGAAGTTCACTGATGTTCTCCCAGTAGGATCACTCTTCATCATGAAAACTGAATGTACCACTGATATTTTGTGTGATGAAGACCAAGGATTAATGAAAGGCATTTAAATCTGTGCCAACAAAGAGGAAATTCAGACTTTTGAAAAGCAAAGAGATGTCAGAGCAGCTGGAAACGTTCAGTATGATCCTCCAGCTGAATACAACTGTGCTGGCAGACAGGAAGAAAAGTCAGGAAGAAAGCAAGGCTTGCTCTTACACACCATCCCATGGACTACCCTCTTAAGGGTTTCCCCCTGCCAAAAACAATAGGAGAGGAGACAGGAGGGAGAGATCAAGAACACCACATGAGAAAAACCAGCCTAAAGCAAAGTCTTGGCACTAGCCATAGTCCAACACAAATGAAATACAGCAGTTTTACTACAGCAGGATTTACAGCTGGTGTCCTTCACAAATCTTTCTAATGAAGGAACTGGATTATTCAGCTATCTTCTGCATAGAGAAATGTGAAGAACAGGGATACATGAGGAGAATGACAATGCTTGGCCACAGAGCAAATGCACTTAAGTCAGGAAGATGATATAACCACTAGAGGTAGGAAAGATTTCTGGCTTTCTATCTGTGTGAGTACAGCTGACTTCAAACTGGAGAAGAAAGATCAGTCAGGATGAAGAACCAGTTTTACCAGAGGAGACCAAAGGGGTTCAACTTGTTTAGACTAGCACAATAGCTGGTGAAAGACTGCTCTCTACAAATCTATCTTGAGGATAAACACCAGAAAACAAAAGAACTATTTGACTTAATGGCCAATACTGGCACAAGAACAAATGAATATAAATTGGCCATGAATACATTTAGGTTGGAAATTTAAAAAGGGTTCCTAACCATCATAGCAATTAGGGTCTGAGACAGCTTGCCAACGGGAACAGCAAAGTAAGTTAAGCTGCTTTTAAGACAACACTCAACACCTTCTGAAGAGCTTAGAGAGTGGTGCCTGGACTTGGGAACAGAGCTTCTCAAGGCAGAGCACATTGGTCTATGGCTATTTGTGGTCATAACAGTAGG
Organism: Neopelma chrysocephalum; assembly: GCF_003984885.1. NCBI lineage: Eukaryota > Metazoa > Chordata > Aves > Passeriformes > Pipridae > Neopelma > Neopelma chrysocephalum. Next base: position 50,111,647 of record NW_020897693.1, read on the forward strand.
TACTTTACATCCAACCTGCCCACGGGCACTGAGTATATTTTATTCTGCAGAAGACTGTTAGCAATGGCCTTGATCCATAAAGGCGTTTATGGTACCAGAATCCCACCAACTGCAGTAAGAAGTGTGCAGCCTGAATGCTTTTGCAAGCCTGGCACTTGTATGCGGAAGGGGGATTTCACCCACAGTTTTTATCCATGTATTTCACTTAATATAGTAGCATTAAAAGTCCAGTCATTGTCACCCATCAAGGCCTCTGAGCTTCTCACTGGAGCATGCAAAACTGCCAAAGGCTGAAGAGAGTCCAGACTGACTTTCCACATGACACAGTGTACTGCCTATCCAGCACCTTAGAAACAGGTATCTCTATAATTTTACAGCGCCTCATCAAACAGCAAGGAAATATCTTATCTCCCTAAGGCTGATGGCAGCTTTGCCATTTGGTGCTGTAAGACTGGGATTGATCTTGGCTGTCTCATGCTGGCTTGTGAAACCCAGAAATGGAGAAATGACAGGTGGTAATTTGATTAAGTGCACTGGTATGAGCTGAACAGAAGCCAGGATGGCCAGAACAGAACTAACAGGAGGGAGCAGCTGGTGGCTACTGATCCTGCTTCAAGAGTACTCTGTCAAGTCACACACCACTCCAGGAGCACAACAGACATCCTCAGGCAAATGTACCCAGGATTAGGCAATGGGCTGTGACTCCCTGAGTATCCAGCCCGATGGCAAGAGACTCGTGTGCAGGAATTAGTGGGAGAAGCTCATCACGGAAGGGGTTAGAATACAAAATCAGGTAACTAATTGGCCTATCTGTTCCATGAAACAAGAAGTTTGCCCACATGTTATTTTTTTAAGTTGATTTTCACTTTAAATGTCTTTAAAACTATGTAGATAATGTATTTCCTAATGGAAAACTATTTAAATGTCTCTTGTTCAGTGATACACAGAACAATTACCACAGCAAATGCATCTGTAGGTTTTGGTGGTTGAATGGATCTGTATTGTTTACTTGAAATTTAAAATGTTGTTTTTCAGCATACTGTGGGAGACCACAGATTGCAGGTTAACCTGCCTTGTTTAAAATAAACTGAAAGTCTGAATCTCACCCAACCAATCCCTAATTAGTTAAGTGAGACAGATGGGTCAATCCAGCCATTCTTGCCAAGACAGTGGAGAGCTATCGTTAACTGTGGGAGGCTGGGAGGAGGAAACCACTTGGAGCAACATCATGGAGGAAGAAACTCAACCAACATCATGGAGGGGGAAACTTCTCCATCTGAGGCTGTGAAGATCAGAAGGGACCATCTAGTCAGGTCCAATATTAGTCTTTCTACCTAGAGGGATGAAAGGTCAAAAACTACCAGCAAGGCTTGAACAGAACGCTCTGGGGAACCAGAAGCCAATGCTCCAGTTATCAGATATCCTTAGAGTGACTTTTCACAAGCTTAATCTTGACAGTGAAGCCAGATTGAAATGTCACTACTGCTCACCTACATATGAGGTTAGCTAGAGAAAGCCAAGACTGCCTAGCCTAGCCCCAAAAGAAAGACTCAGGAGAATGGAGAATCTTGTCAATGTCTATAAACACCTATCAGGGAAGAATAAAGATGACAGAGCCAGATAAACCTCATTGATGCCCAGTGAAGGGGCAACAGGCACAAAATAAACCACAAGAAACTCCCCAAAACTCAAGAATTAACTGTGAGGGTAGTTGAATATCAAAACTGGTCACCCAGAGTAGTTGTGTAGTCTCCATTCTTGAAGGTATTTAAACCTGACTGGATATGGCACTGAGAAAACTCCTCTAACACACACAGCTTTGAGCAAGGGGCTTGACCAAGGCAGTTTCCAGAGGTCCCTTCCAGCCTCAATGATCCCAAGGTTCTCTTCCAGGAACCACTGCTGTCTAGCTGTACAGTGCAGTTCTTGTGGGCTGATTTTGAGTCATACCAGTTCATCTGTCCATTTTCCACTAATATCACAACAGATAATTTTGACATGACCGAGGGAGTCTATAAAACCTGTGTGATAAAAGCAGGAGGCAGGAACACACAGACAGCATTGAGGCTGGGTAAACAAGGAAAACCTCTTACAGCTTTGTCAGTCAAGAGAGAGTCTCTTGGAAAGAAGACCCTTAGTGCTACATCTTCCAGGATGAGCTGCTGTAATCATCTTCCTGCAGGGTCAAAAGTACACAGAAAGGTTTGATACCCCACTTTTACTTGATTTCAGCATGGAAACAATGGCAACTTGTTGCTTCCCATTACAAGGGCCCTTCTGACACTCTCATGAGGTTATCATCAGCCTCCAAGAGCAGTTAGAAACCTTGGACAAATCTGGTCCTTCACCTCTCTCTACTTATCTGTTTCCCTGTAAAATGGGTACCATTGCTCTCCCTGCCCCAGCAGCTTTAAAAGATGGATGAACTTATCCTTGGCACTAACCAGAATGGAGGTAACATCAAGGAACTGTTACATGTAAAAAGCCTTTTTCCTCATTCCTTCTTCCTGAGCAAAAGAATGGCTGAGTGACTTCACTGGCTGATGACTGAGAAGTTTGTTCATGGCTGCAGAAAGAACTTTCCAAGATTTCCTATTAAAAAAACCCCTGAGACCTGAATAATTAATAACCTACCAGTGAAAAATAGGTCCTAATTACCAAAGCAATCCTGAAAAAAAAATGTTAATTGCTTGGCCTATGTTCCTCCCTCAATGGAATGACTATATTGACAAATCTCATATAGCAAGAGAAATCTGGTGGCCACAAGATATACTTGTTACAAATCGATCAATAGCAATTATGAAGTTTTCTTGCATTTCTAAAACTGCTTCAGGCTTCAATCTAGCTTAAGACAACATTATACATTTTTATCAAGGTACATTTTGTCCCTCTTTTTGCTTCAGCTAGAGATGATTCGTATTTTGCAGGGACAAAATAAATATGATGAAAACTTTGAAACCGTTTTAAACAAAGCAAGTCATTATCAAGCATTGGCAAAAACATTCAGTTAAATTGCACTCGTGATTGAAATTAATTTTCTGAAGCAAATTCTGAAAGAGGTAGAAGCCAACAATCAATAATCTCTTAATGAGGTGCAAGAAAAACATGTGTAGACATGACAGGTTTTGATGGCTAATGAGCTTCAGAGGAAGAACATTGTTCAGAGGAAAACTCTGAAAGGCACAGAAAATTGATTAATTGCCAGCCCAAGATGTTGCAGCAAAGCATTTGGAAATTCAGCAGCCTCAGACCTCATATCATTTACACCTCCTATGCGACGTGTTAACTTTAGAAAACATTATAGCTGAAGGGTGTTGTTTTTCTCCCCCTCCTCCCAGTTGCTAAGTCGTGATCAATCTGTTTGCTGTGATTTGTTGCCTCAGAAACAAAGTTACCTGGTAAAACTTTCCCGTATTGTTTGCTGGGATGAATAACTGAATGCAAAAGACAGACCATGGGGGGTCCTGTTTCTCTTCTGTGTTAATAGCTGCTTTTCTGGATGTAAGACATAAGTAGGCTAACAGACATTTTGGTCTCCTGTCACTTGTGCTCACAAGTGTCAGCAACACAACATGAAAGAGTTCACATTTACACAAAAAAAAAAAAAATTATCAAAAGAGCATGACCTATTTTCCTGCAGTTAAACACCTTCTTTTAAGGGGTAGAACTAACCTCCATTCTATTTCCTGTCAGCGGCAAAGATACAAAGCTCACATAGGTGGGAATATAGGATCCCAGGAGTGGGAACATGGGAATCCCAGCCTGGGAAAATTGATACCTTCTTAGCTTGGGTCTTACTGCAAAGTGTCGTCTTGAGGAATCTCCTGAGGCCAGTAGGAAAGTTTGGAGCAAGACTTACCCTCTGTAGAGGATCATCAATTAAGGGAACATTCAAACAAACTGGACAAAAAAAATTCTTGGGGCTTAATGGGATGCATCCATGAATGCTGGGGAGGTGGCCTCACTACGAGGACACTCTCAATAAAGATGGAGAGATGGGAGGTTCCTGTGGACTGGGCGAAAACAAATGTTGCTCCTGTCTTCAAGGAGAGCAAGGAAGAGGTTTCAGGCAGCTACAGACCCATCAGTCTTCCCTGATCCCCAAGAAGGTGTTGGAGCAAATCCTCCTGGAAACCATTTCCAAGTATATGAAGGACAAGAAGGTGATTTGGAGTAGTCAGCATGGATTTAAGAAGGGTAAATCATGCCAGACCAACCTGATAGCATTTTACGAGGAGATGATAAGCAAGATGGATGAGGGAAGAGCAGTGGATGTTGTTTATTTTGACTTCACTAGGGCTTTTGATGCTGCCATAACATCTTCATAGACAAATTGATGAAGTACAGACTAGATAAACAGACTGTGAGGTGGACAGAAAACTGCCTGAGCTGCTGGTCCCACAGTGTAGTGAGCTCCTGCCCTCTACTACCACCATCTCAAATGGCTTTCACTTCCATAAATAGCAGAGATTATGTCCTATGTGCCCCAGTACAATAAAGCCATTAATAGAGCCAATATGAATTTTATACATACAGATGCTCCTAAATTACATGCTTAACATTTTACATAGTCATGGAGTTTCCTTAAGGTTTTGCTCAGTATAGACTTTCTTGTTTTTTAAAGTAGCTGGAGATACAGCCCACCATCTCTGCTCTGCTCTTTTTGTCCAATAAAGATTTCATCAAACAAAACCAGGGAAAACTGATGGGCAGCAGATGACTACAGAATGATTTTGGAAGGTAGAGGACTGCCACACACTAAACACCAACTGGAATCCAGAAGCCCCTCAGCAGGGTGGCCTGGCTACAGCATCCACTACTCTCTTGAGGGGAGTGCTAAATTACTGGGTAACACCCAGCAGGTTTCTGCCTAGCCATGAGAGAGGAAACAACCCTTATTGACAAGCCAATCCTCCTGTCCAGTTTTGTTTTCCTAACCTGAGGTGTGACCACCTTAGCCAGAATCAGGAGATAAGTAAGCAGCCTATTTTTTTTTCTCATGTGTAGAGTGTATTTCTGTACAGAATGTACAAGAATTATCTTTCTAGAATAAATGAATATACTTCATCAAGGATCAAAGCACACTGAGGCTCCACTAATTATATGGACAGAATAAGGAAATACAAATATAGGTGAAATGAAGAAAAACAGAAGATAATTTATAACTCCAAAATTTATGATTCAAAGTCAGCTGTAATCACATGTAAGCTCTTTGTCTGAATATTAACTGGATTGGGAAATCATAAGGGATCTCACTACCTAAGATGATGACCTTGTCTTACTTCCAATTCCTCTTCTTGTAAGCAATCTGTACCTCAAGGTCTTTAGTAAGGGGACAGATGATTATTTCTACAGACTTGTCCTCTCATGCGTAAGGCAGAGACTAGAAAATAAATATCTTCTCACCAACAACATAAAACATAACAAAGAGCTGAGGAGAAAAATCATACCATTTTCATGGCCACTTGAATGTTGACCACTCCTCTACAATTGCTGTATGACTAACAGCAAGTTATAAATGTGGTAAACTGACCTGACAACCTCATTTGATCCCAAAGAGCAGTAACCAGCATACCTAGACATTGATCCAGGTGTAAAATGGCCCTTAAGGAGCACAGGCAAGAGCACAAGGCAGAGGCTTCATGAATCCCATCTCCACTGATAAATGTGACACACAAATTACTTCCCCTCACTCCCTGTACTCACGCATTTTTCATTTACTGCCTAGCAAGACAGTCATCTGTTCAAGGTAGGGATTCTCTCTTACTGCCAACACGATTAGGAGCTTGTTCTTGTTTAAACTCTCTAGGTGTCATTTTTATTTAAAAAAAAATCATTTAGGTTAAACACTCCCAGAGTGCTGCAACTTAACCCCTGGGCACCTCAGGTCTCAAAGTGCCCGTGTATTTGCTAATAAAGTTAAATTTTAGGGATATAAAGTTAGCACTTTGGGGCATTATTAGAACTGTCCAAGTCTTTATGTTGTTGAGCAGATTGACACCATCTAATTTGCCCTACTGCAACTCACAAATCAGATGTTTCCCAGTCTAACTCACACCTGCAGAGCCCAATACCCCTGCAGCTGTGTTTCTCGGCCAGAGACATAGATTGATAGCAGCACATAACACATCAGAAGAGTCACTGAAAAAAGACAGTCCCACATGCATGAACAAGGACACAGCAAAAAGGGGGCAAATAAAACCCCAGTTAGATAACAGTGTAAACAACAACTTGTGAGTTTAATTATGGGGGGGGGTAATTTCATGATGGGATTCTTCAATTAAAATAAACATTTGAGAAGTGAAGCAAAGAACAGACCTGCACCAGGTCCTGGCCAAAACATGAAGGTCCAAGCTCTCCAGTTTTAACTTCTAGCCTACTGATAAATGTGTTTGGCTGGAATGCAGGAAGACAGGATTTGAATTCCCCTTCTTTCCCAGAGGCTGAACTTCTTCTATCTCTTATCAAAGAATCTCTTATCAAAACCCAGTTACAGGAATAGAGCAACAGAGTTTGCAACTCTATCTCCTTCACCTAAATGTGCAGACATGCAGCAGGGCCATCTGTCCAAGGACAAGGTCAAACAACAATAAAGAATAAAGTCTCTTGGACCCAGCTGGAAGCAAGGAAACCTCACATACCCTTGCTTGGTCACGAAGGAGGACCATGACAGAAGAGAGGGGACAAGGCTGGAATTCAGCCAAAGCCAGGAGCTCCTGCCTCTCATAAAGGTGTTGTTAACCAGTTTGTTGAGGAGTCTACAAAAGACATTGCAGCCCTACAAGTACCCTGACCACAAGTCTCAAGAGTAACTCTCTATGACAATGTAATTATTCCCCTATGCAAAATAAAGAGCTCTAAGAGAAGCCCACTGCCTCCTCTCTTAGAGGAATCTCCAAACCTAGTGGTTCAAGTGGGAAATAAGGTTTCCCCATCCCCCAGGCAGAGGCATGATTTGAATAATATCTCAGACCAAGGTCCTAATCTTGTTACAAAAATGGGGGATGAGGGAAGATAAAAAGAGAAATAAATAGCACCTCTTATTACTACTTAGAGAACTGACCCTCCCCAGACTCAAGGAGAGAATCATGACAGTGAGCCCCAGCTGGGGAGACATCACTGAAATTTAGGCACCGCAGCACTGAGTCCTTCTGCTCATCAAGCCTTCAGAGTTTGATTCAAGACTTATCGAGTCAATATAGAGTCACACTGATTTCACTGAGCTAATTAAGTCTTGAGTACTCATAAGCTTTACTGTGACCTAATCCCCACTAGAGCTGTAATTGTACACATTGATTTATCATTTGATACTGAAATTGGTTAGACTCCAAGCAATAAACTCTTTCTGACAAGGTTCTTTTTTTTTTTTTTAACAAAAAAATGTTGTTTCATAAAAATTAACCTTTTGGAGGAACATACAATTATATTGGAATTTTTTCTGAGGAAAATCATTTCAATGGTGTTTTGACTCTCAAAACATTTGTCAGAATGGAAGTTCAGCATTTTCTCATTTACTTAAAAAACACTGTAAAGTTAAATTAAAAAAAGTTACAACATCTTTTCAGAAATAGAAATTACAACCCCTGGCAGCTCTACTCCCAAGAGTTGGTGTAACCCACTGCTGTGTCTGTGCTTTATGTTCTCTTCCCCGTCTGGTCCACAGAGGAGGAGAGACTGCTGAAGTTGCCAAAAAGAAGCTTTTGCCAGAAGTCCCACCTCCTCAAAAGTTGTTCCATAGGCAGTGGAATTGTTGAAACCTGTTTTCCTATGATTTGGTGCCCTGCTGCCAGATTATCTCATGCCTAACCTTCCCTCACAGGGTTTTCCTGTATATGGGGTTTTATATTACCCTCTACCCATGTGAATTCCTTCAAGCCTAACAAGAGGTGGACTCAAACTACCTTCCCTCCTCATCCGCTCTCAGGAAACCTGTCAGGATGCAAACTACCATCTCTGTCAAACTCAGCAAGAAGAGACCAGTAGATTTAGAAGTCATGACAGTGCACAGGCAGTGAATGCATACACACACACAAACCCCGTGCTCAAAAGCCTGGCTTGGTAAGGAAACCAGCCTAAAAATAACCATGCTCGGCTTATGAACGGCTGTAGTCGCCATGTGAGTTGTGCCTCTGCTCCCTGTCAGTATGCGTTAGGGTACTTCTTAATTTCATATTTCCATGGTTTGTCTCAAAAGAAGATCTGGTATTTCTCTTATGATCCTTTCCTAGCTTCTTTATATTTTTACCACTGCATATTCATACTGTTTTCCTTGTCAGAACAGTCCCAAGACTGCAACACAGGCTTAGACATTCTGCATGAAACTTCTGCACATAAAGTACTTTATAAGACATGAATTTTAATAATTGTTAGAAAAGTACATTTTGTTTTTAACCTGCAGCATAGCTCACTTTATATGCAACTCAGGCAGAAAGCTACAAAAGGTAATTTAGCTGTTAACTGGTACAGTCTACATATGCCAGCAAAAATGCACTGTCACTAGAAAACACTATATTTAGTAAGTATATACCAGAAGGAGTTAACAGAGGTCTTTTTTCCCCTTCACAGAAACTATTTCCGTAGATTCGATCTGGTATATGCAAAGTAACACATGCTAAAGACTTCTCTGCAAGTACCTCAGGGTTTTGGTTTATTTAAAAAAAAAAAGTTGTTTATATAGCAATATTTGAGATCTGCTATATGCTCTTGCATATAGCAAGCCACAATCAAAAGTTTGTACATGTTCTTTCTCCACTGTCTACTTTTAGCTGGCCACCTCCTCTCCACCATTGTCTTATTTGTGTTTCTCTGACAGCATGAGCCTCACAAAAAGTGCCCTTTTTTTGTCTTTCCATAGAGTAATAGTTCTTCATCTTCGCAGAAATCCATTATAAGCTACTTATTTTCAACACATTTTGTAACGCAGAACCTTTGCTCACAAGACAGACTTCTGGAAAAATAATAATCCTGTATAATACATCTAAATCCCTCCTGATCAGTAGCATATTCCTGAATAATTTCCTAGATTGAGCCAAGTTTCCACTCAGAGGCACAATATTTGGAGGGGGGAAAGTTGAGCCGTCCAGGTGGCACAGACAGCATTTCACATCATTCCAGCAGCTCAGGAGCTCCTGCTTCTCCTCACTGTCTCAAGTTCAGGCGAGGGACATGGACAGAAGCTGAACCGCAGTGTTTGCTGAGCATCAGGTTTCCTTACAGCAGACCAGAGCCCCCAATATTTAATGCTCGGCAAGGAGAGGTTCAAACACAGAGCACCAAGAAAGGAAATGGTGCAGTGAGCACCAGAGCGCACTGTTTTTGTTTATGTTTGCCAGAGCTTTCAACTGTTTATCAGAATGGCAACAGATGGCACAAGGCAAACGCACGCACTTTTTCACAGTTTCCTACAAAACGAACAGATGTCTTCATTACATGCTACATGACCGCGTTTAACAAAATGTGACAAGAAGCAGAGGTAGAGAAAAATGGCATATCCCTTTCCTAACCTGAATTGCCTCTTGGCACAGATCTTAGTTGTGCCTGAGCATGGGACTGAATGCACAAGAGGGAACTGAGAGTATTTTTTTGCCTGCCTCTAATCCACCATATCCAGTGTGCATGGAAAACAGAAGCAGTGATTTCATCTCTAGGGAAACATGGCACCTCTCTGGACCAGTCAAGATGGAGACAGGAGATGTTTTCCCCATCTCTCCTTAGGAATGTTTTCAGGGAATGACAGTGGTCACCTGGGTGAGGGTAGCCCTTCCCATAGAGCCCATCTGAACCTGGACAACTTTTGTCTCTGCTAAAGAGGACACCTTAGCCACAGCCCAGTGCTGCTGTAGCCAAAGACAGCCCTTTGTTAGCCAAGCTCTGCCAGAGCCTGAGCAAGAAGACTCAGCAGACCTAAATGGTCAAAATGCTAAAGATTTCTCTAGTGTTGTGAGCAGAGCACCATCAACAAAATAAATCTGTTCTGAAAGCAAGGCCCATGTTGGGTTAAATACTGTCTTCCTCTACTCATTTGAGTTGCTCAGCAGTTCAAGGAAACCCATATCTTGCCACAGGAGGCAAGACAAGAGCATGGAGGCCTGTTCTGTACTGGAGATCGATGTTTTCAGCATTCATTTTTCCTAACTGCTGCTCCAGAAATCAGACAGACATCAAGTCCTTTCTTTTATTTTCAAATCAACAAAAGAAGAGAGAAGTATTCAGGTTTGGTGGGTAATGGGCACTTGACATCCACTCAGGTGTTCTGTGACTAGGCACTCTTCTTAGTGCAGATTGGATCAGAGAAAGATCAGAGTAAAATCACAGTGCATGTGAAAATTTTACAATAGGGCAACAGACAGCCATATATTTTATTTTGTTTCTGCTGAAGGGCACAAGGGCAACCATTTCAGACAGCTCTCCTAGTTATTCCACACACATAACTTGCTTACCCATGTGCATTTGTGGACTGTAAGGGCAGGGACAGAAGCAGAAATGTCTGTAGCAAAGCACAGCCTTGGACACATTTCTTCCAGCTGGAAGCTTTGAATTGCTTCAGTATGAACTATACTCCAGCCCCTCAAAGAAAACTTCAGACTCTTTGTAATAAAACCAGAATCTGTCTCCAAGTCAGGCTGTCACAACACAGTGGGAGGACAAACCCATGGCAAACAGAACAGACTTTGCAGGCACTTCTCTTCTGCCCACAGTATACACAGTCACAAAGAAAGAGACTGAATGCTGTCCTTCCCGAACTTCTCCAAAGAGGCCAACACAGGGGAAACTTCGCTATTGTAACATGCTAGATCAGATAGTTGGGGTTTTGTCAGGTGCCAGCTATGCCAGGGAGGCGAATTGTCTTTCCAACAGTATCAGTTTCTGCTCGTCCTGCTGGGTAAACCTCAGAACTGGCTGTCTCTGACTCTGCACCTTTAAGGGCTGTACAGTCCCTGTGAGGGGCTATGTACAGTAAGGAGTAAGAGCATATAAAACGTAGGCAAACTCCCTTACAGGGAGGTGTTATCTGCCAGTCCAACCAACAGAGGCCCAGGATCTTCTCCAGGTCATACCAGCTCACCTCAAAGGTCCTGAGATAACTGTGAATTTGCCCACATAGACACTCACTGTTGGCCTGCAGCATTGTGCAGGAGGCTTCATAAAGTCACACTCCAACACGGGACAGAGAAGGCTCTGGAGTTCAGGATGCTGCTCAAAGTAGTGATCAGCTGCATATTATTTGTCAACACCTATTTGCATCGATGAGCTGTCAGTCAGGCTGATTAACATGGCCCCCCACACCAACAGGATGGCATCCCTAAGCTGCACTGTGCTGTGCTCTCCTCCTCATTCACAGACCAGGTTGGTATGTGCACAGTGCTGTGACAAAGATGGACCCTAATGGATTCTAAGGGCCTTGAGTCCATAGAGCAGCCATCTGCTTATTGCTCCTCATTTTACCCTGTCAGAGGCACAAGCCACTGCAAGTCTCCAATGGGAAAACAGTATCCCCTTCGGTCACAGAGAGTTTTATGCAATGCAGTTCCCTTCTATAACCCATGGCTGGCTCTCCCAGGACAACAGAGACAGCCTTTGCTGCTGGTAAAATTCTCCCACATAAAATGAAATACCTAGAACCCATTTAACATCAGGAATTACAGCCCAGGTAAATCCTTTGGCTTTCAAATAACTTGTGCTTAGTCTAGCAAAACTCAATTCTTAGCTAGTTAGGAAGACTCCTACCAGATCTACTCTGGAATAGCGTTTTCAGGAGATGATCCTATGCTGGTGGGAAGCCACAGCAGCTTTCCCAAGGATTTCAGCAAATAAAATCAGGCCCTCTGGTAGCACCAAAAGCAGCAGCAAGAACAGAATGTATTTGCAGGATGACTACCATGCCCCCAGGAGAGAAGAAATGTCAGGATGCAGCAGAGCAGGAATTCCCCCAAGCAGTAAGGAAGAAAACGTTTGTCACATTTTTAGGCAGGAGCACTCTCACCATTCTTTCAACCATTATATGACTTTAATGACTGGCTTCTCATTGTCTTAGCAGATTGCAGAATTTTCTCCTCCCTTCCCCTCATCTCCACCTTGCTCATTCACTTCAAAGATTTCATCTGCAGCTGCTCACAGGGGTATAGTCCATCTGGAAAGCAGTGACTGCTAAACCCAAAGTTTCTTGTGGAGCTACTGTTCTCAGCAAACTGCTTCTCACGAACCTTATGTTCCTCACCAATTCTCTGGGCCTCTTCCTAGTGGCATCTGGCAGCCCCTCCAGCAACAAGAGATCACATAGGGTCTCATTAGCAGCACAAGGCACTTCACAGCAGGGGCTCTGTGCATCAGTTGCTGTGACATCCTTAGTATTTATGGCCTGAAAGACAGTGTCAAAATACAGGCAGTGGTGACACAGAACACTTCCTGCATGTGACTCTAAAATCCATGGCAGTAGTCTCACCTACTGCATGAAAAGGGAGAAATCCAAACCTGTCCTATGGACAAATGTATTTCTGTGTGTTTGTAAGCACATTTAATGCAACCCTCAAAACTGCTTTTAATGCACAAACCACCCCACAGGATGTTGAAAGTTCAATTATTTCCACAATATTGAAAGATCAAAAATCTTCCTTCTAGTGGAAGGTGTCACTGCCTATGGCAGGGGAGTTGAAACTAGATGGTCTTTAAGGTTCCTTCCAACCCAAAACATTCTATGATTCCATGAAAAGCCAAACATAACAGAGACTTCAGATGTCTACAGCAAGTGGCTAATTTCTGCATGTGTCGAAAACTGTGACTTGGGTGTCCTTTCCACCCAGCCCAGAAGTCATTGTGCACCTTCTTATCTTAGCCAAAGGTTTCATTGTAGTCTTCATGTTGGCTTCTCTGAAGAGGGCCAAAGGTGGATACAGTCATTGCAAACCACATGTTTTTCAAATAAAAAAAATACTGATTAATACATTCACTTCAGAAGAGGACCTAGGTTTGAGATTCTCTATAGCCTGAGAGTACAAGTTCAGTTCCTCTCTTTACCCTAAATGAGTCTCTTTTCCACTAGACCAGTGTCTCTTCCTGGTGGAGCTATTTACATCCTACCTATTTTGCCAGAACTCAAAAGAATAACAAACAGGACCCAACCACAAGCCAGGAAGCACAAAGAGCTGTGACAGAGAGGCCCTGCCATCCCATGACATCATTCATAACATCTGCAAAGAGACCCTTTGATGCTCAGATTATACCTCTGCAGTACTAGAAGCTGGTTTTGTTGTTTTAGAGCAATTCATCTGCACAACTCCACACACTCTTATGAATCCATTGAAGGAAACAGAAGTAATCTGGTTTTTGCTTCAACTACTGGTAACAGCATTTTCCTCAAAATACAGGAGGGTAAGGGTCTCTGCCACTGGCATATCATTGGTAGAAAAATCAGAAGGCTAAACAGCTTGAATTATCTGGACATATAACACACTCCTGGAAGGAAGGCCATCACGAGTATCCTGAAGCAAAGTTTCTCCACCAGAAATCTGATCCTAAACTCCAATTCTGCTTCTTCCAAAAATATTGTCCCCTATGAATTGCCATCAGCTACAGAGAATGAGAAAAGAACATCCACAATTTGTTACATCTTTTGCTCAAAGATCACTGTATAATGAAGAGAGAGACCAAATCAGACAGCAGGTCTTCCGTAGACTGAACATTTGCTTACACACCAGAAAAGGAGCTCATAAGACTATGTTTAACACCATCTGGGGATTCTTCCATACGATATTGCCATCAATAATAACAGAAGCCTAGCTACAGATTGTTGTACCCTGTGACAGCTAAATATATCAGGCCTAATTAGATATCACAGGCCAAAAAGCAAAAAACTGCAAACACAAGGGAATGCTACCACAAGGGCCAGGAAGACCAAAAAAAACCTGCAAATTAAGAACCTGGATTGAAATCACCAGTCTAAACACCATAACTGAAATTTAGGAAAGGTCAGCTCTAAATAAAGAGCCTGGTTTGAACTGCACAGCTGGGGTCTCTCTGTGACTCCAACCACAGCGCAGGCTCCAAACACTCCTCAGAGCTGGAAGGAACGCACAGGGGAATTTACCTCACCTGGTATATATCAGCCCAGCTCCATTGACTTCAATTAACATGATGTTAAATCTTCAGTGTTGACTTCAATGGGATTACAGTGATTTACATCAGCTGAGGCACTAACATTTCACTTCCAGGCAGGCTCTTCTGTAGCATCTTCATTAGTGGAAATTCTATGTAAAGAGAAGAAAAGGAGATACACTCTGCTCTTACGTCCCCAACTACCTACTGTGATGGGTGTATCACAAATGCAAGAGATGGACTGGCAGCCAACTATAATTAGCTCCGTTTTGCTGCAGTTCAATCTGTGGTTACAATTACCCTTTCTTTGCCATAAACATCCAGCTAGGAATTGCTGGAGCCACTCCTTCCCCTTCCTGCCTCTCCTCCTTATTTAACAGCTCTAAACGCAGGTTTTCATAAAGGCACAAGGTCCTTGCCCTTTCCTGCACACGCAGAGCTGACAATTAGTGCCAGCAGCCAGCCTTACCACTTCCCAGCTCCCTCTTCCTGTCTGTTTTCCCTAAGTCTGTAAACACAAGAACAACTATCATTTCATTGGATATTACACATGTATCCCAGGTTTGAATGCTACAAGATTCTTAAATTCGGTAAACTGTGAAACGTGCAAAACACTGAGGTCCTCCCACAGGTTGCATTGCCAGATGTTGTTGGAAAACAACATGCCAGTTCCTCCCAGATTCTAGCTGAGCCACTGCTTGTTAAACACTGAAAATATTATCTGAAACACCCAAATACGGTCTTTTGAGGAATACAGGGAAGGCATCCATAACTCCTGCTTCTTGGTACCCAAACTCAGTCCTTTGCTTAGGCTGCTTTACAGTCAGTGGAGACTTTAGAGATGATTTAAGTGCTAAGCTAGGAGTTTATCTCTCCCCATGAAATATATAACCTGTCTAGGCTCATAAACTAGGTACCTTTATTAGAAGCCTAAAGACAATATGAATATTCTCAGAACACCTGTAAGTTCCATTTCCCCCATGAACACTTTTTATAACCTGACAACATGAATCAGACAAAGTGAGGAACTTTGCCTGGTCCAGGATTGTCCTAAAATATGGAGATCTTGAGATTTGTACAGCTGTTGAGCATCAGGTTCTGCTGCCCAGTACCAAAGCTATGTTTTAGGTGGAATTACGTAAATCATGGACTTCACATTTCCTGGTCAAATTGCAGTGGTTTCACACTGATCTGAAATGAAAGTGTTTGAATGTGTAAGTGAAATAGGCTCTTTAAAACATTTCTTTTAGCCTGAAACAAAGGATTTCTTTCCAATATTGTTTGAAATTTAAGGTTTGCTACCATTTACCGCAAGACACCACTGCAATTCACAACGTTCAAAGGTTTAACTTAAAAGTGAAGCATTTTAACTTAAAATGAGTTCTCTTATGACTCCTTTTTAATCTGAAAGTATAAGAGACCAAACCCAGCTCTGACTGACAAACATGTCCAATTTTCTCAAAATTTCATTTTTCAGTAAATAAACAGGATGGTCAAATGACAAACATCCCACTCTGCTTGGATGTCAGCGAAAACTACACTTATATGTGCCCGAAAACATCATCCTTAAGCCAGGGAAAAACACAACAGATTTCCTACCAACTACTGGTCCTCTAAGGACTACTTTGAAGAACAAAGTTCCTCTAGGACCCAGCCAGATGCCCTTCAGAAGAAGAGATGATTTAACACAGAGAATACCAAAAATCATATTCTGTCACCTTTTCATAGCTTTTTTACATTCTTGACTGATCGAAGTACAGAACAGAGTCACACGTAAGCTGCAATATAAAAATACCTATTTTACTGGGACTGGCTGTGACTTGGCTACAGGAAAGGTGCAATAATTTCTCTTTGCACACATGCTTTACAATATATGATACCTCAGATTCTCCTGTTTCCTTGTTTCCTCTTCTATCTTCCTACCCTCAAGGGCCTAATATCCAGTCACTCTTTCTTGGCAAGTAACAAAAATCATTCTCTCCATGGATACAAAGCTCTCCTTTCTGGTAATTAAACAATATTTTCAACTTAATGGAATGTGAAGGGTGGATTAAAACTGACTGCAGAAGGAAACAGAAGTGCACGCACTACTTAGAAGTTTTGAAAAGCATAGCTCTGTAGGAAAAGATTCATATTCCCTTAGATGAATTTATTCTTTCCTTGGGTATATTACACAGCAGTTGTCATTTCACAATATTGGGGTTAAGGCTCTCACTCCCCAGTCTCACTCTTTGGTTATCATTTCCTATAGAGCTATTAAGTGCAAGAAAATGTCATTTTATGTCAAGAATAACTTTTGTCTGGAGTGTTTCCCTAGTAGTCTATGGATGGATGAATTTACTTTTCCTAGGAAAATGTCACTGAAATCTCAGACACACTGCCCACTTTGGCTCTTACAGTTTCATTGATACTATTTCTTTATTTCCTCTGCAAGCTTCCAGTTTTCAGGACTTTCCCTTCTCCTCTCCTCCTCCCACAGACCTCCCAGACTTTTCTTCTAGTTTTGCATCACACCACTTTCCAGTGATGCTTTCAATACACATTCCTACTCCGCCATGTTTGTAAGTCTCAAACTAAAGGAAAACAAATTTTAATTTTAACTACACAACTGGATTTATCTCTTCTGAAGGTGTTTAATTTAAGTCGAAGGGAAGTGGGACATTTTGGCCCTCTTCAGGACAGTCAGCTGCAAATGATGTCAAATACTACCATTCAGCAGCTGCATGGGAGAAAAAGCAATACGGAATTACCAATAAAATTGTCAGAGATCAAGGAGAGAAGAGGCGTGGATGATAGTCAGAGAGTTCTCAGTTTGTTAAAAATCACAGGAGAGGATAGGAAGAGCTTTGGATAGCTGCTCTCAAGTGAGACACTGACCTACAGGAGCAGTTTAAAAATAATGTGAATTTTATAAAGTGACAGCCCCCTAGTTCCTCTTCCTTGTCTTTTGAGTAGGTAAATACTGCTCACATTTCCAGGTTTTTTGAGAGAGAAAGAATCAGACTCTCAGCTGGTCCCATGATTGGAGGAAGTTGGGATTTAAGGAAAAATATTAGATATTGTGAGAAATTATGAGAGTACTGACTCTAGTACAGGTTGGATGGTGTCCTGAGCAACCTGATCTAGTGGGTGATATCCCTGCCCATGGTCAGGGGAGGTTGGAACTAGATGGCTGAGGTCCCAACTAATTCTATGATTCTGTGATTCCATGATTCACTGGAAGTTTATCCATGCAAACTCTGAAAGAGCCTCACTATAACAGCAACGAAGCAAAAGGAATTGTTACAACCTCTGTATTTGCTAACCTAAAGAGGAGTGGAGGAAGCCCCAGACTTTGACTTTCTCATCTTAAAAATTGCTTGTTCTTCAAGGTCTCCTCTTTCTCTCAATCTTATATCTCCCCTCTTTTGACTCCTCCTTTCTTAATTTCATCATTCCTTTTTGAGTGGTCTCTCTCCAACATCAAAAGTGATGCTTTCCCTGCACTCCTGCTGCCCAAGGTCCCAGCCCAGGGAGCCATGGACAGTTCCCACTGCCATGGCCAGACCTTCCCAACAACTGTCAAAGAGTCTGTGGCTGTGTCCTTAAACTCCCTCCTCCTTTAATAAACCTTAATGACCTTCTGTGTTTACTTTGACAGAGAAATAAAGGATTTTCATCGTTAGGCAAATTTTTTTCAAAGGTTGGCTTCACCCTATGGACAGTTTTATCTTCATTTGTCAGGCCTTAATGACACAGGAAATTAATACAAAGTTTGTTTTTTAAGGTTATATATTGAACATTTACCTAGGGGCTGGAGAATGGTAATCCCATGAATTGCACAAAAGCACTAACAACACTAAGATTTTGTATACATTCAAACATCTCTCCCTGCCAAGTTAAATGTTTCTAAATTCTTGATCATAATTTTTTTTTAAAGTGCCCATTCAAAAAATCTTTTCTCTTTCTTTAATCCTTGCCTCTGTGTTTCCTATTCAACATTTTTAATGGCCTTTTTTCTAATACCGCACTCACCTCAAGTGACATTAAGCTGATGTAATAGAACCATTTTAATCAGTAACAATCAATTTTATTACTATGAAAACCTTAGGGACAGAACATTAAATACATACCATGTAATTAGTTTTGATAAAACAAGCCTTCATCTTAGCAAATCAAATATAATGAAAAGGAAATTTAACAGCTATAAAAATCTATGCCATAAAGTGGGTGTGAATATGCATGCTATGCGTGCAGCAGTAGAGAACCATGTTTCATTTTGTCCACACACATAATCCATGTGAGGGCAAAGACAAATTCTGGAAAGTCTTTGGAAACAAAGGGATGCCCCAAATGCTCTTTTATAGAGAATATCTGCTTTATATGCTTGGTTTATAAGCTGCATCGGTGGCTGCATCTTAGAAGGGAGTTCAGCTTGCAAGGAGGCTGCAGAATCACTTAATGAATGCACTTATTGATGCAATAAAAACAAGATGAAAAGCAGTACTGAGAAAAGCAGAGTAAATATCCACTACCTAGATGGTGATAAAAACAGAGTTTCTATCTCTGCATTTAATCACAGTGTAATTAATATCTGACATGGTTCTGCATCCTCTGTGTCACCAAGGCTGGAAATGTTTACAAACAACCATTAGTCCTGTGTTAGAAGAACAGGCTGGGCACATAACAGGCCCCCCCGTAGGCACAGACCAGTATTTCTCCAGCAGCCAGGAGTTCCAACTGAGGTCACTAGCAGCATGCAGGCACTTTATTCTGTTTCTTACAAGGACCATGTTCTTGTGCAGATCATGATATTCCTCGAGCAGGAACGCTTAACAGGACTGGAGGGATTTGGTGGCAAATTTTTCTTTTTCATTAGCCAGGGGTTGTTTTGTTTGAAATTATTTGAAAAATATAAATAACATTTTCACACTTCGTAATCATCCACTGGGGGCATATTTAAGTTGTAATTCATCAGCCTGGAGTTTTACCACACAGAACATAACATAAGCTACAGAAACAATCTCTGAGACATCATCTTTCCAGCAGGATTCAGCAGTCTCCTACTCCAGCCTTCTCTCCTTACTTTCTTGGCCAGGTGACCTCCTGGTCCTTGAGAAAGTCTCCATTCATTTTTCAGATAGCCATTAAGATTACTTTATACTATTCCACCCCAGGGGAACTGAAGAGCTGCACCAAAATCCAAAACAATTGACAATATTTTTCTCTCAACAGAAAATTGGATTTTCTACTAAGCTTAAAATCTCTTCAAGGAAAATAGATTGTTTCAGAAAGCCTTCTGATTTTAAATCAGTTTTCCCAGAGCAGATTTTGATTCAATATTTTCAAGGGGTTCACCTCAAAAAAACCAAAGCTTCAAAACCAAAAGAAGTCCTTGCAACTTCCCAGGAAAAGTTCTTCTCTAAATTATGTCTGTAAAAATTACATTTACTACTTTCTTCAAATTTTGCAACAAGAAAAAAAAGCATTTCCTGACTAGTTCTGTGCAAACATTTCAGGCCACTATAAGGTCCTAGTTTGTCTCACTTTTCCCCACATAAATCAGGAACCACAATGTAGGCAGGGAGGCTGTAACTACATGTGATGGAGCCCTTTGTATTTTGTCAAAAATACCTTTGCATCAACAATCCGCTGCAGAAACCAAGGACTCTGATGCAAGGGAGGCCTTGTGGCCTCACAACTGGGAAAATCCCCCTGAGTTTGGGGAACTGCTGCAACCAGTGTGCAGTTCCAGTTTTGGGAATGACTCACGAGATGGGTTTTGTCAGGGCTAAGGAGATGGAGTTTCCTGAGGCTCTGGCACTGGGGCGTGGCATCCAGCACATCACCCAAGGACAGAAGAGCCTTGATCTCCAACTAATGGCCATGGGATGGGACTTGGGACCTTCAGAGCCAGAGGTTTCAAATGGTCTCACTGGTCCAGCCCTGGGCTAGATCCCTTCTGCAGGTTGCCCCAACGTTGGTGGTCCTGCGACACCAGACCAGCAGCCCAAGTCTGATGGAGAGCTGGGACTGTGAAAGCCTGAACAGCACTGGCACCAGTCCAGTCACAAATCCCGAGACACGAGCAGCTGCTACCAGCAGCAGAACAGACAAGATCGTCGATTTCTCTGAGAAGCTGCAGCATCTGGGGAGCATATTTCATTTCGGAAACACTGTGTATTGATGTGTTTAAAACAACCTTTTCTTAGGTTTTCTGGTTCATCTAAAGTAAAGAGGAAGGCTTGTTTTAGACTGAGAGGGGAAAAAAAAAACACAGTTTTCTGCCACCTGGAAACCCTGGGGTTTAGCTGTCTATATTTGGCATTCTCTATGTCTGATGCAGGAAAAGAATTGGGCTGAGAATCCTGCAGGATCGACCTGACCCATCCCTTTGCTGTGCCTTATTATCCTTTTGAATGGGGTTGCTCAGAGCCTCATGTAGGCCAGGTCAGTTCCATCAAATGGGATGTATAGGTACATCCTCATACTTGTATTTCTCTGAACTAGTGGTGACTCATGCACAGGGACAAAATTTTCCCAAGTCATTGCAAGTCTCATAAGCCAAAAATAAGTGTTTGAAAGAAATATTTAACACTCAAAACTGAATCCTTGATTCAAGGTGACCTTGCAGTTTTCATTAATGCTTTGTTCACCTCTATGTCTATGAAATGACATGATTTGATTACCATGTGTTACATCTTCACATTTACTCATACCTCAGAGGGCCTAATTTGTGCCTCTGATGTATTTCTGAAGTAATTTCTATGGAAAGATATTTTTTAAATTCCTTTAAGTGTATAAATTGTATTACTAATTCAACATACTACTTTTGCTCCATTGTTCTTTTTTTTTTCCTTGCTGTTAGAATACGTGAGAGGAAATTTAAGCTGATGATCAGTAGGAAGGTATCACCTCCGTATATCACTAAAAGAACCATTCTGTTTCCAATTTGGACTATTTAAAGAGAGGTGCTTAAATTCCTGCAGTTAGATACTTCAGGATGAAAATCCTGGTTCTGCCAAAATCAGTAGCAATACTGTTACTGACTTGAATGGGGTAGAATCAAAGCTAAAGAGCGACGACAAGGCATCTCTGTTTGGCACATTGGTCCCTGCTGCTTTCTGTGCAACACATGGAGTTTGTTGATATCTTAATATGAATAAAATATTCATTGACATTTTCATGTGTGTCTGCATGTGTACTGCAGCTGGATGAACAAGTCATCATTCCAAGATCTTAACCTTTTGTCTGATCACAAATTATCAGCCAAGGCAGTGATTTTCATCACTTTTATTCTATTTTTCCTAAATGTGCAATGGATCAGTTTAGGAATGCAAGCTGTATTTTGTAACTAGTTCACAAATAGTCTGTTCACGTCTGCCTTGATCCAAGAGAGAACTTAAAACTGTCCCCAGAAGGGATTACACAATATTTAAAATATTTCCTTGCATAGTGACCTGTGCATGCTGGCTGGACACTACAGTACACTCATCCCAGCTCCACTAACAGACCTCACAATTCCCTCACGGGGACCAAGAATGGGAAGGTTGTACAGGGGACAGTGGTAAACTGTCTCCATCAATACCCTACAGCAGATATACAGGGAAGAATTCTAAAACGGGGCATTGTAACACTTCAAGAACTGATCACCCACATCACCAGCAGCCTGAGTCTCAGACTTCCAGCAGCAGAAGTGCTTGAGGTGCTTCGTTGGTGTTTACTCACTCTGCATGGATTTCTTTTCCATTAACTTGTCCAGTCTCCCCATAAACTCACATGAACTCCCAGCAACTAAAAGAGCCTGCAGCAAGGAGTTCCTCAGCTTCAAGTCATCTTACCTGAGAAGACACTGACTTTTGATCCACCCACTACCCACACACGATAAGAACAGATAAGGCTGTAAAAAGTCTTAGGAAATGTTTCAGACTCTTGAATGGAAAAGGTTATTGTTTCTCTGCCAGAGCAGTAGAAATAACATAGAAATAACACACTGTCACAGGTGAGGGACAGTGCATGATCCCAACTTTGTCACTGCCCATGGTAGATCCGTGCTCTCGCTCTTTCCTTATGAACTCTCTATGTTACAAATAAATTTCAGAAAGGCCATAGCATCATTTGTTGTAGAAACACTCTCATGGATAATTATTTACTGTATATTTGCTACAATTTCTGTTTTCTTCAGAAATTATGGAGAGATAAAACCTCATTTTCTCATCTGTTCACAAATAAGTCAATAAGCCAGGCTGCAATTGCATACACTAGAAAATCAATCACTGACATTTCAGTTGGTTTAGCTCATTTGGAAGGACATACACGGATATATTTGTGCTGTATTTGCCTAATTCTAATATACATTCACGTGCCTGTATACATTTCCATGTCAAGACACGGTAATTAGATCTATGAAATACAAACAGCCAGGGTTTTATGGTGTTCTCCCTCCCTTCCTCCCCAACACTCCTGCATTAGTAACTAGAAATAAATACTCAGCAACATGAGGAAATGGGAGGAAGGGAAGGCTTTAAAATGATCTGCTGATTTCTATATGGAGGGTCTGATAGCTACCCTCTTAGGAAAAACTTTCTAAGTGGATTTACTGTACCAAGGTGACCCCGAATGCTACTCCTTAATTACCACTAGGTGATGTGACGTCACAGCACAGCTGTGGTGGCACTGTAATACACATCTGCCTCCAGTCAGCACCACCCTAAAAGAGCAGTTTTCACAATATAGATGTTACCTCCCTCTGAAAACAGGAGTCAAAGGAACAATGTTTATGGCTTCATCCCAGGTCAAACAGCAAAGGGAAAGGGTAATACCTACACAGGACCTTTATTATGTGAGATTTGGCTGAGACTAAGAAATATGATGAGTCAAACACTTTTGACAGCTGAAGCACTTAGGCTTTCAAATTAGCCATGTTTGTTCTAAAAAGGTCTGCAAATAAAACTGGGATGAATTATCTTCTCCTCGTCAGAATCCAGTGTCATTTCATTTACCCTTTAAACAAGGACACATAACAGGATTGGAGGGAACTGCTGTAAGCATGTCGAAAATCCAGAGGGGTGTCTGTGTGTGTCTGTGTATCTGTGTGCTTATCAGTAGACAAAGGAATTATTATTGGAAAACAGCCCTCGCTTTTTAAAGGAAACCTGGCTTGTGAACCCCTCCACTAGGAATCAATATGCAAATGCTGATACAGATGTTACCTAAGGTACAAGCAAGATCAAAGCAATGCTTGCAAAACTCCACTCCACTTCTTGGCAAAAGGTGCTGATGGTGGAGAGGGATTAAAAATAAGTAGGGCATAATAATTCCAGCATGAAACTCCACTCCTTATGGGTAATGCACCAACCCACACAGAAGATTGCTGAAATGCTGAAACCAGCTAGACTGGCAGGGCTGATAGGGAAATAGAGACCATCACATTGAAACTTCAAACAGGGTCAGATAGCACAGGGATCTGCATCCCAGGGCAGGGAAGGTAAGAGGATAGCAGAAGATCAGATGACAGGGAATATACAGTTGGCCTGCTCCCAGCAGACAGGTCAGAGACAGGAAAGGGCACAGCAAAGGAGAAGAGGGAAGACATTGTCCAACAGGAAAATGCCTTACTTGGTTTCTTTCAGTTCTCTGAAGGCTGTCATTCAAGCTTCTTCAGCGCCTGCAGAGTGTAAAAGAAAAGGTGCCACCACTGTTTTAGTTGTCTGGTCAGTCCAGCTTCAGTTAAGGCTTCTTTGCTTAATATTTAGTAAGTCTTTCTGGTCTGAATCCCCAGTGCTTTGAACATCACAGACCTGATATTATTGACAGTAGGACTAGATGACCTTGAAGGTCTCTTCCAATCTTGATGATCCTGTGATTCTGTGATAACTGCACACAAACTGTCTCAAAGAAGCAATACACCATCCACTTTCATCAGAAGATTGTTTGCATCCCAACAGACTCCAGATTCTCAGTCAAAACACTGAGACTGAAGACATTCCCCCTAGTAAAAGTATCCTTTATAGGTCTTCTCCTGGTACAGCCTCAGAGGTGTGAGCATGAGGCAGGTTTTCAGGAAGACAGCCTTTGAAAAATATAATTAAATAAATAAATCACACAAATGCAGAGATGAAGCTGTAAAAGGCCCCACAGCTCTTCTTCAGGTCTAAGACAGAAGCAAAAACTTCAGGCTAAAGAGATTCTGAAACAAATGTCCCGAGATTCACTTAATTGTAGGAATCACCTTGCCACTCACTCTTTGATAAATGCACGACAGTACTCAAAGCTACCTGAATGACAAGCTAGATTAAAAGGTGGAAAGTGAGAGAAATTTAGAGTATTTAAAAAAGAAATCTAAGTCATATTAAGCAATTGTCCTTTCAGGTTGGGGGTCCCTTAGACCAAAGTGCTCCCAGCAGCTCTTACAGGGAGTAAGAATCAGGTCCGTTACCTTTTAAACAAGGTGCCAGGAAATAAATGTACATTGCACCTTTTATGTTTCTTCTCTCATTGTTCATATAATAATGAGCAGACCCTGTCACAAGACCCAGAAGATTACATTTCCCATCTGTTACAGGCAGCACAGAGCAATGGTTTTACATTACCATGTACGGTTCAGGACCTGTGTTCAGAAAAGTCTATTAGGAATGCACACTGACAGGAGATTCCAATTAAGCAGCAGAGAAAAGAAAAAAAAATTTAAAAAAATCTGTAAAAGAGACTGCAAAAGTTTGGCTCTGAGTCTTGACTTCCTGGAAAACTAGAATGCTTTGGGCTTGTTCTTCTCCAGGTGAAAATGCAGAGGTCTTTGCACAGTACCACCAGCACCAAGAGTGAGGCTGAACACGTGACCATGCACTATTTCCCACAGAAATGAAAATCAGCCTCTTGTGTGGTTTTGCGCAGAAAAGTCGATGAAGCTTATTAACTGATTTAATCCACCTAAACAGGAAGGTCAGGGACTCTGCCCAGAGACAGCTGAGTTTGGATCACACCTGGTAAACAGGAAGGGCAGGGACCAGCGTGACAAGCCCAGACTGGGTACGCTGGAAACCAGCGAGCAAAATAGCAACAGGATGGGTCTGTCACTACTTTGCAGACTACCTTATCCAACACAAGTCCCATGAGGACAGGTGACCTGACAAGCATGAACTCTAACACACAGCCTATGGTATTCCTCTCTTCCTTTAGTCTCTGGTCCACCATGACAAGGCTGACCCTTTGTCCTGCTCTTGAAAGGAAACTGTCTCGGGAAGAGCCTCTGACATTAGCTCTCAGTTTCAACTTTATTCTCAAACACTGGCTAAAGATCAACCCCTCCCCTTTATTCCCGTTTTTTATGTTATCTTCTCCTTTTCACTTTTAATGTATTTTCTACCTTTTCTTTTATGTTCTGTTTAGCAGATAAAATAGCAAGCATCTCATTTAGATGGCCAATACTGGTCATTCTCCAAAGCCACTCTGAGTTGGTGAGACGCAGGCAACATCTCAAAGATTTAGTAAAAGTTGTGCCAGAGGAAGTTCAGATTGGATATTAGTAAAAAATTCTGCACTGAAAGGGTTGTCAACCATTGGAACAGGCTACCCAGGGAAGTGGTGGAGTCACCACCCCTGAAAGTTTTTAAGACATGTAGATGTGGCACTTGGGGACACCATGAAGGCAGAACTCAGTGAAGTCTTTGAGCTCAAAACCCATACCCGATGTAGGTGTTTAATATTGCACAAGTGGCAGAATTCACATTGGCACCTCTGAGACACTGGGTCCTTTCTGTACATTCAAATTAAGCACACTACACTCAGTTGTACCCCTCAGTGAACCATAGCTGAGACTGAAACCCCTGTTTACCAAATAACCAGCTGGTACTGCCAGCACTTTGTGTCCAAGCACCAGCAGCTACAGCTCTAGGTGTTTGTCTCTGAAAGGGCATCATTTGTCAGAGCACACGAAAACCCCAGAGCAAAAAAAGCCTTGCCCCAGGGCAATGCAGGACTCAGAAGTCCCAGATCCCAATCCTCCTCCTCACTGCTCTGCAAACACAAGCCTTTCAGCTGGTCAGCTGTGACCCAGGGCACAAGAGCAAAGCAGTGTGCAACTGGGACATTCTGCAGCACAGAAATGGCAGTGAGAGCACCATGACCAGCATCAGTGTGGAGCACACACCAACATCCCAGCCCATTTTACAGACTGAAGAGAGCACAGGGGACTTGCTTGCACCCCTCTGCAAAGTGTGCCATGAGCAAACCAGGGCTGGTGACGGGAGCAGTGCAGTAGTGTTAGTATTTACTCCCCTGTCATCACGTGATGCAGAGAGCCTAAATATCGAACAGAGAAGAGGTCACAGCCTCTACAGCATCCTCCCTAAAGCTTCACTTGGCAGGCAATCAACAGCAGTGCTTTTGAAGAGAGTTACATGGCCAGAGAATTACGAAGGGAGGTAGCTGCTATTCCAAACATGAACACTACAGATGAACAGGCTCTGTGCTTCACTCTCCTGTGCCACTCAGTGCAGGGATCTTGCGAGGGAGGTTTGCAGGTCCCATGGGTATAAAACTTTAAAACTGCTACTTGATCATCCACTCCATCTGCATACAAACCTGTTCTGGGCTTCAAAGCAAGTGCTACATGTGGCCTGACGTCACAATCAAGCTTTGTACACAAAAGATGAGTTAAAAAATAACAGTGCCTGAAAGAAGAGAAAGAGGGTCACCTGGCCAAGCTGTGAGCACGGGACCAAAACATTCACAAGTAAACTTCTGACACATAATGTGGTCACATATGTTCACTAGCCAGAGCAGCCTCTGCCCTCCAAGCGAAGGAGAACAGATGTCCCTGAAATCGAATCACCTAAATGACCTCTATTTTTTGGGCATCACCTTTTTTTCCTTTGCTGCCAGATTTGAAAGTCCAATTTGCCAGGATAATATCCCCTGCGTGCATGGAGGCTTTCAAAATTGAAGCATTCGTCTCTTAGCAACCGGAGAGGCTTGAAGGATCTTTTCCTTTTTTTTTTTTTTCCCCCTCTGATACCCACTGAGACATGTCAATTACTTAAATCTCCCCAAATAAATATAAAGGACCAGATATTCTCTCCACTCCCCCCACCTCAACCACATATGCAAAGAGGAAAACTCCACAGAAGAGTTAACTAAGCACTGTTACCTGGCAAAGAAGGAATAACCCAGACTGTATCCTTCTGTCCAGTGGCACTGACTCCAGGACAAGTGACACCTACAGGGGCTCAGTCTTGTATGAGAAGTGACAATGCCAGAAGAGAAAGGAGAAACCATGTGCTGAGATCTGAGACTCACACTCCCTCTAGCTGCGGTGAAAATGGTCTGGGCAGTTAAACACAGAGGTCCTGGTTTATGGTAGATACCCACCAGGAGACATAACTCAAGGCTGGGAGGAACAGCACTTCAGTAAGGACACGGACACTGAGAAATGATAAGCTAATGTTATGCATGGAGTGCCACATTTTATTCCCAGGGGAGGAGTAGCAATATGTTTATTGATACAAAACAGCAATTTAACAAAGTTTGATAGCAAATGAGACAGTGTTAACAGTGTTTTAACAAGATTTGAAGGCAGGGTACACTTGAGTCATGAGGTTCAGAAAGGACTACCCGGTGCTCTAAACAGCTTCTTAGAAGGGAGTTCAGATGCAGCTTGATCCAGACTTAGTCCTAGACTTGGTCAATGGTTTAAGCCTAAAGGATTATGTATGCATAATTGATCATTTATAACATTCAGCTAAGATTCCAAAGTTTAGCATGCTATTAATCACTTACCAAGAATCTGCTGTGGCAAGGAACCTCTCATCCTCAAGGAATAATCTAGAGAGGTGTCCCTCCTCAGGGGGACATCTGGCATTCAATCTACTGGTGTGCAGTGGAGATCAAGAGGCCCTGGGCTGTCCACTATTTATGGAGTAAGATAATTGACTTATAGTCATATTTGCACACCAAGAAGACATCTGGTTCACCAGTCCAGCCAGCCCTTGGCTACTACATTGCCACCCATCCCCACTAAGGTCCTGAGTAGGCTGGATGCAGCCAAGCCATCACAGCCCTGCTGGTGGTCATGGCATATGGGGAGCTAGGGGAGAATATTATGGGAGCAGAGTCCTCTGTACAGCCAGTGCCAGGGAGCAGCGAGAAATGGCTGCTCCCTCAGGCAGGAATGGCCCAGGAGACAAGGGTGACCCAGCCCTGGCACTGCTCTCACCAACAGGCACAGTTCCAAAGAGTCTGAACATGATGGGCAGAGACTGGTGCTGGTGTCTCTCAGTAGCCCCAGACACGTCTAGGCAGATGGTGCACCAGATCCAGGGGACAACCAGGGAGTCTAATCAGGAATAAATGGACACAGAGCCACAGGCAGGGCTGGAAACAGGGCTACAACATGGGTCCAAAGTCCATCCAGAAAGAGTGGCCAAATACAGGCCTAGAGACAATCTACAAGGCACATTCAGGATGTCCAACCATGACAGCAGATTTCTACAACTCAGCACCAAGAAGGTGGGTTTACCTGCAGCACAGCTCATGCAGAGACTGAAGACACAATCTTGAGCTTAAATGGAGTCTCTGGAAGGGGTATGAGTTCCAAGTGAGGCTGATAAGAGCCATTAAGGCTCATTAATGCCCTCAGGGCCCTGACAATGGGTTTGGAAGCAGTGGAATGGGGTATGGATAATATTTGGAACTTCTTCCTTCATGCACATCTGTCTGCTGGATAACACTCTGCTGCACCATCCAGGTCATATTATTCCCTCTTCTACCCCATCACAGGCAGCTTGGGGCATCAGGAGAGCACCCACCTCACACAAGCCACTGAGACTGGTGCCACAGAGCACCTTCTGCACGGAGGCACAGGACTGGAACCCCTAATGGACCCCCAAAAGTGCCCCCAGTTTGGCCAAACAGTGAGCATCCTTACCATGGTGCCTTGGCTTCATGTCATACAGGTAAGAAACATGGAAAGGTCCTTCCCTACTGAAGGTACAGTACTAGTAGAGGTCCTCACCATCTCCCTATTCCTTTAAAGTTAAAAATCAGTGTAAACTCATAGACTAGCATATGGTATGTCTGACACTACAAAAACAGTTAAACTCGTCAGCATAATTTCAAGAGCATTGCAGGGATGGGATCTGAAGTATAAATAGCAGGGATCTCCAGTGTAAGCAAGGGGAAGGTGGAACCTGAGGCGGCTGAGTCAAGCCTGGGATGAGGCAGGATTCAACACTCAATAGCAGAAAATGGAGACATTTCCTCCTCCACCTCACCCTCAATTGTGCTTTTAAATACATCTGAATGAAAGGATCAAGGGGGTCACATTCCTGGCTGGATTCCCAGCTCTGATTCAAGTGTAGCACTGTCCCCTACACAGATTTTTAACGAAGCAAAATACATGAGAAATAATTTGTACTGTAATTAGAGACCTTGCCTGCAATTTTAATTAAAAAACAAGACTAATCTCTAATAAACAGAATCTATTATATCCTCACTGCTGTACCAAGTTGTTTATTATGCTGTATTTACAATTTCTGTTCAACTTTTAGAAGCTTTAACAGGAATGAAAATGCATGACACAAAAATAAATCTATACCTACCCGTGCCCTTCTTTATACATACACAAGCACAGCAAAATGCAACTAACCTCAGCAATCAAATTTGACTTAACATCTTCTTGTAATAAAGAGATAGAAAAACCAAGAAAAATTAACTCTCACGGGAAGGATGATATATTTTCAGAGATTTCTGCCTGAAAGCAACAGGACAGGCCAATCATTAGAATTTTCTAGGTTCAAGTTAGGAGATGGATATAATTCAATGGTACTAGTGAAAACCAGTCTCCTTTGCAGCATTTACATCTCCCACTAACTCAATATACAGATGTTAGCACACGTTAATGATAATGTAATATAGCCTCAGAACCCAGGTGTGAAAAGAGGCAAGGCCAGTGCTCAAAAGTGCTATAAAAACCTGCAGTGTCAAGCGATCTGCTCATCCACGCTCAGCCAGCAGACAGGAAGCACAATAGGATAACAGTGTCTCTGGCCAGTGAGCAATTGCACTGTTGAATTCTGAACAAGCAGCAAATGGACAGGGCAGTCCCAGCAAAAACCCTGTGGAGAGCGACAGGTTCAGCCTAATGCACCTTTCTGCTTTTAGCAGTACTGGTTATTCCTCTAAGGCCACCTCCAGCCTTGAGGAGTGGTTAACGGCAGCAGCCATCTCTGAAAGCTCCTCTCACATCTCCCAGTCCTTCTCTGGGAAGTGGTTTATGGGATGGTCAACCCACAGTCAAATAATAAATCTCCACTCCCAGAGCAGTGCAGTCAGTGAGTGGTACCCTGGATGCTCTGCAGGTCCTGCCCTCTGCCTGAATGCCAGCTGGGGCTGAGGAATCTGAAGAAAAGTTCTTGAGCTGCCCTTGCACAAGAAGCTCCTGTGCTTTATCCCTTGCTCCAAAGCCTCATCTGAGCCCTGTAGCTATACACGTGGGAAAGACACCTCCCAGACCTAAAGAAAGGCAAGATGAAGACTTGCCCACACCTAAGGAGTTGGTGTGAACTCAAATAGCTGTGTTTTAGTGTCAGAAAACAGAACAGAATACAAGATGCAGTGAGAGCACACAAAGTAGGTCTGACCTGTTGGAATCCATGTGAAATTAAACCACGAAACAATTGTCCTTCCAGTCATTGTGTGCATCCCATCAGAAATATAAAGGCAAAAGTACCAATCACCACCTACCCTTTTTAAAATTATTTTTGCTCCTGTTTAAAATTACGCTTCTGGAAGTTTACAATGGTTTATACCAGCTGCTGGAAAGGTATAAGTTTTGGTCTTGTAATTATTCACAAAACTCAGAGAGTATCAGCAGCAAAAAGGGTGGCATTGTTTTGGGGTTATTTTTATTATTTCCTCAAAGGAATATAGCCTACCAAGGCTGGCTAGTTTGCATAAATCTTGTAATCTTTTCTTACAAATATGTACAAAAATATTTCCCAGTGTCTGCTGAACATGGTGATAGCAAATACATGGAGGCACAGCATGTTATTTAGAGAATATTTTTGTTTTATTTATAACATGGAAGTGAACAGGACAGTCTGTTTGTAGTTGCCATGGAAATTGCTGGCATTAGCTCACTTCTCACTAAAGACGAAGCAAAGAGCTTTTCACTTTCTGCTATTTAACCTCTTTTAATATTAAAATCCTATATACTGCATTAGTAGAAATTCCTCCTCTTTGGAAGGTCAAGGGCATTCTAGAGCTACCATTGCTAAAAAGAAAGTAGATATTTTGAGTACTGTGCATATGCTTGGTGAACATGATATTTCTTGAAACAGATTGAGCTTATCTGCTTAGAAGCACTTCTTTTTTTTTGTCTTTTTTAATATTTCAGATTGTGAAAGCAACAAAAACTGGTAAAAGATGGGCAAAGGAAGTTAATGGCAAAGGAAGTTTATGCAAAGCACCTCCACATAATTTTTACTAACTCTTCCCTACCACATTGTTTCTCGCTGATGTAATGCCAAAGGATTGAGTCTCACCAGTGACCACACATTTTTATTACACTGACCACCTTCTCCACTCTTAAGGTTCAAACAACAAAAGGAACACAAAATCCTTCCTCCCTTGCAGAATTATTACTTTTAAGAGGAAGCAGTGACTTCAAGAAGCCTGTGGTATGTCACTTTTACCTTTGTAGCTAAGGTAAAAAGTTAATAGTTAATATAAATAAAGTTAGTTCACAACATAAACCCCCTATTGGATATAACAGCAAAATTCGTTTTCAATGAAAACTCATTCTACCTGCATCTGTACAATCATGGAATAGCAATACTGAATCTCACGTTGCCTCTAGCTCCGTGCTGGTCAAGGCTGGGTGTCCTCTGGATCCCGTGAGGGACAGGAGAGAAGCATCCACCTTGTCTCAACCAGTGGTATTTTATTGTTATCCAAGATTGAAAGCCTGGAGGATCCACTTTTTCTTTTAAGTCTGACCACTGTTGTGGGAAAAAAAAAAAAAAACAAACCACACACAGAAACAAACAAACATTTCTTTAATCCAGAACATGTCTTTTTGTGAAAGCATGCAGTTCCTCCTTTCCCTCAGTATGCCCCAAATATCTAGAATGTAAAAATTTACAGTTCTAAGAAAAAAAACTGATCAAGCGAGAACATCAACAGCTTTATTACCAAAACATAGTTTCCTTTTTCCAACCAATGACAGAAGCTGAAAAGACTTTGAAAGACAGAAAAAAAGAGGATTATCTTTATAGCTGAGACCAATTCAGCTTTTTACTGTTAGGTGAGGAAATTAAAAAGATATAGGAGAAAACAGGTTGAACCCATGCCATCCTGTTTAGAGGTGAGCTGCAAATAACCTGTGAGTGATGCAGGTAATGTGGTCAGGCACCAAGTGCCCTTCCTATCATCATTACACGGGGCAGCCAGCACCTACCTGTGCTTTCATATCACTTCTCAAAGCACACACGTGCATAAGCGTGGATAAAAAGTGCAGTTCATCTTTAACAGGGAACTCTTCAAGTCGATATATTGCTTAACTGGCAAATAACACAGCACTTTGGACAGAGGTGAAATGTGGAGCTCATCTCTCTATTACAAGAGCCTGGCAGCAGCATTCAGCACCAGCTGGAAATTGTACAGGGTCTTATCAGGCCAGGCTGTCAGGAGGCAGTCGCAATAATCTAATCTTGATGTGAGAAATGCACGGGTAACCAATTCAAGGTCAGGACAGCTACAGACCAGAGATATTTGTTAAAAGATAAGAGAACCTCTGAAACAACTTTCAGGATCCTGATTTGCTGAGGTAGGCAAAGTATATTAAAAAAAATAAAATCTGCTTTCCAGCGAGGAAAAGTGCAGGTAGCAGTGATGGACAAAGACCGTTTCACCTCAGACAGAGCTGCCTTTCAGCACTGTTTCAGTCGGTGATCCATCTGCATCATTTGTAAGGAGCAGTAATAGGCTGCCAATATTTTAATAAGGAGCTGCCACAGATCTCCCTCTCAGCTGTGATAAATCTGCAGGCTCGAGGGAAGGGTTGTTTGTGGAAGGAACAGGCAAGAAATTAGAAATCCATCCATTTTTCTTCCCTTTCCCACTGAAACGTGCACTTCAGCAAACCAGATCCAGCAAAGGGGACGCTGATACCATGAGATACAGCACTCCACACACTCTGTGTGCCGCAAAGCCATGAGCTTCCTGCAGAAGCTATTTAGACTCATTAGCACACACTGTGCCGGTGATAATGAGTCCTGTCTCGCAGCAGGGCTCACCCCGTTACAGGGGTTTTGAACAGGAGGGAGTTGATGCCTGTCTGGCTGAGAGAGTGGCAAAACTAACCTGCATCCCTGAGCCCAGCTGCCCTGCCAACCCCCAAAAGACCGAAAGAGGAAAAAAATGTAAGGTCGGGGGCTAGGGAGACCAAGAATGCAAGTAGAAGGAAAGGAAAGCAGGACGCCAATGAGAAACACCGAGTTCACGTTTCCTGAGCAACCTGCTTTTGTGGAAGATGTCCCTGCCCACAGTAGGGGGTTGGAACTAGATGATCCCTAAGGTCCCTTCCAACACAAACCATTCTGTGATTCTACAATTTCTGGACACTAATCGTTTACTGGTAAACCCTGAAATGTCACTGTTCATTTGGTTTTGTTTCCAAATAGGAACCCCACGTCCCACAAACTCACAAGCAAATAACAGTTTCTTCTGAGTTCACAGCATAGCTGTGCATCAGGCACTTAGAGCCACAGTAGAGGGTCATCCCACTAGCAGCATCCTAAATTGAAACTGTGATTTCTTTTTTAGTTTATTTAGCCCATGCCCATGTAAAAAGCAAGACCCTTCACTTACCAGTTGTAACTAGTTTGTATAGTGGACAGGACTTCCTTGGGTAGAGTTCAAAGTCATGATTACCTATGCTAAGGAAGACATGGACAGAGTGGTGCAAGTCAGAGGACCTACCCAAACCCAGATATCTGGAACAGAACATAAAAGCAATTCTTGGAAGGTGGCTAAATTAAAAGAGACAAGATGGGCCTCAAACAGACAATTAGTCAGTACTTTGCTACTGCTGCTGACTGTCTCTGGTTGCAATGTATTACCACTATCTGCTATTATTATTGAACTTCTGCAGTCAGATGCATGCTAATATTTTATTTCTGAGGGACAATCAACCACTATAATGACAGTGCACAACCCTATAAAACGCACCGCTGATCAAGCTCACCAGCTGACACACAGCAGTTAGCTAATGGCTTCTTTATTTCTTCTTTCTTTTCCCTTTTTCTAAAGGAATAATTGTTGACATTTCAAGCTTTTCTTCTCACATATTCAGTAAAAAATGCAGGTACATGGAACAAGTTAATGTTTGTTGAGAAGTTTTATGTGTGAACATGACCCGAGATCTTTTTTTTAACCAAAACATCCTATTTTGCCTGCTTTCAGTTTTCAGTCTAATACAAGAAGTCAAGTCATTCCACTTCTTTGAATTCTTTGACTTTAGTAAAAAAAAATTCTATAGAGGATGTTTTTCTTTCTAGCCATAGTAATGAAACACATTTGTTGGCTTCACGCCAGGGATTGTAAACAGGTATCTATCCTCGTTTAATTTCACAGTAAATAATGTCTTCTATACATTCTTGCAGCTGAAGTAGTTTAAAGTAGATTTATTTCAATCTCTAGTTCTTACAGCTTGGTAAATACCCATAGAAAACTATGTTGAACTGCTACAAGGTAATCAGATCTCTGGTGGAAAAGCAAGAAGGGTTGTTGAACACATATTCCTAAGGAAAAATGAAATAAAAAACTATCTAGAGAGAACTGAAAGTGTATTAACTTTGTCCCCTCTCCCCATCCTCTGACAGCCCAGGGGATTCAGGGTTGATAGAAACTGCCTTTCAAGAAATGGTAGAAAAATTGAATTAGACGTATTTGCATGCTGCTGCTATCAAGTGGGTGAAGGGGAACTGGCAGAATACACGAACAGCAACAAGTTCCCCCAGTGCCACCTCTCTTTTTTGTCAAAGCACACAAAAAAAGGTTGATAGAAAAGGCCAACACAATCTGATCTAAGGGCTACGGCTGGCATTGGGCAGGCATCACTTTTTATGATTCACATTCTACTGCTGCAGTTCACCATGTTCTTCTACTAAAGGTAATGATGCTTTATTAGGTTTCCACAAAGTCCCTTTCCACTCTGTGGTCAGTTCTGTTCTATAACTTCCATTTTTCCATTATTTCCTCCTTTCCATTTAGTTTGTAATTGCCAGTTTTCCCCCTCCAAAGCTCCTGCCAGTCAACCATCATATTGGTGATTTGGGATGAAGTGGCGCTGAGTAAGCTCTAATGACGGAATGACGGACCAGGGCCCCTGCTGCGCTCAGCAGCCTGCAGACAGGGGAAGAAAGAGTCCTTTGCTGCAGAGTCTTGCAGTCCCAGCCCCTCCAGTCTATAATGCTTTGTCTTCTGATTCTTAAAACCTTATTTAACAGCATCCAGCCACGGTATTGCTGAGGGCTGTATATCCCCTCTGGGCACACACACTCCTCGGGAGACCTGCATTGTAGGGGATACTTCCAAACCAATAACTACGCTGCCCCAGAGTCACTTCATTCAGCAGCTGACTTCATTCCTTCTTCTCCGAGTGTGTATTCAGCCTCCCAGGGCTCCTCGCCACAGGCCGGCTTCTCCAGTGGAACAAGCTCCTCTCTGAAGTCTCTCAGCACTACCTTTTCTCTGCCGAGCCCTGCTTTATAACAGTCCCCTTGTTCTCCTCGGCACGGTGTCCCGCACAGGCAGCCTGCACCTCAAGCCTGCTTCCTGGCCAAATCCACCACGATTAAACAAATCCTCGGCTCCCCTGGACTCCCAGCTCTGCTCCAGTGCCTTTGAGCATGGATAGCACAATTCAGGGCTTTATCCTCCTCCAGCCCAGGGCTGGATGCATAGGACTTTTGTGTGCGGAGCTGAGCTTACTCACTACGGTCCCACAAAGTAAACACTGCTGCTGCAGCACCACGCTGAAAGAGGAGAAAAACACCCCACAGAAACTGGCTCTGAGGCACTGGCGATGAAGGCCCCCCTGTGTTTCATCACATCACAGAAACACAGAATCCTAGAATGGTTTTGATTGCATGGGACCTTAAAGTGCTCCTACTTCCAACCCCCTGCCATGGGCAGGGATGCCAGCCACTAGATCAAGTTGCTCAAGACCCCATCCAGCTTGGCCTTGAATACTTTCTTCCTAATATCTAACCTAAACCTCATTTAGCTTAAAGCCATTCCCCCTTGTCCTGTCACTACGTGCCCATAGGCATAAATGTGGAAAGTCTCTTTCCAACAACATAATGATGTGCTGTTGGATATCATCACATCAACAGAAAGCTTATCCATCCTGAGACAGGACAGACGAGATGATGACCAAAGATGATAGGGCCTAATGGCTTCTGAGGCAGTGAAGAAGACTCCAGGATGTGTGTATCAATTTTCAGTCACTAACATTAAACCACAATGACCACAAAGATAAGTGCCCACACAGGATCTAAATTAAGTAGGGTCAGAAAGGGCACCAACAGGGAAATAATCAATAAGCTTTCCTATCAACAGAGCTGGGACAGGCTGGGTGTTTTTTTATGAAAATGGTTACTTCAAAAATAAAGAGGTAAACTTTGGCTTCCCTCAGTTTTCAGGAGCTTTTTGATGAGACTGGAAGGACTAATTCTCACTTTCATATCATTATCTCCTCCTGAATAAACTGGGTTTTTTCCCCATTGTCCATACATTGGCCTTCATCATAGCAAGGCAAGAAGATAGTGAAAACTTTCAAACACAGTAATATTTTTGAAGGAAAATTTTCAGCACTCTCAGTTTCACCACTCCCTATCCACAGAATCAGCTGTGGTTCGTGTAGAATACCACCCAAAGGAGGCTGTGATTGCCAGTAAAAGCCAACTATACCAACAGCACACTATTAGGAAAGGAGAGATTGACCAGCACTATCAAGCTGGGGAAGAAAGCACAGAAAAATGCTTTCCAAAGGAAAACACGGCTAAGCCTTATATTGGAATCTCTATTTTGAGAATTTATATAAAATACTCCTGATAGCAAAACCAATACAGTCTGAAGTAAATTTTGCTGATGCTTGTGTTGAAAACAGTATATTCAGAAATGATGGAGAGCAAAAAAAAAAAAGGATTTTCAAAATAATTAACTCAGTTCTAATTATATAAAAAAAATAAAACCAGGAGACACCTTCCATAGACTTCAGTATGTCCCAGGCCAAAACTCTGCTAGCTAACTAACATTGTCTGAATAACTTGACTTTCCTGGTAGAACTTCAGGTTGACCAAGAACAAGGACTCATTATCTGAGAACACTGAGCACAGCAGAGCACCCCAACAGCTTATCAGAGCAAGGAAACATACTGACAGAAAACCAGTCTTTCAGAAGGCATGGGATTAATGGATCCCTAGAAGTCTGCAGGCATCTAGTAAAGCAGGGAAAATCACCTGATCAGCGAGCTCTGACCTAAAAAATTCCACATGAAAATGAGAATTAATTACAAGGGCAAGGCCAAAGTGGAAAAGTGCAGTTCCACTCACAACTGGTCATAATTTAATATTTCTCTACTATTGGGAATTCAAACATTTCACCATTTTTATTCAGAATATGAAAACTTGAAATCTTAGTTTCCTGTAGAAAGAAAAATATTTTAATTATTTTTTCTGAAACATATTTTTCCTTTTTTTTTTCTCCAAATCCACTGCAGAAGTGCATAGTCTTGGCTCCAAGAAATCCTCCAAACAGCCAGAAAATTGAGGGAGAACTAAATTGTCCACTGGTATCAACTCATGTCCCACCATGAAACTAGAGATTCTTTCTTCCAGCTCAATTTTCAGGTCTGCAGCCTCTGGCCACAACACAGCTCTGGTACTGTTGCTATTAACTTTAGTGCTCTGGAGGAACTTCCCACTAGGCTGCATGTGAAGCCCCTGCCCAAGACAATTTCATCTGTGTTTCAGTCAAGTCCACTGAAGTTCGTAGAGGGAAACAAGTTTATCACAGACTCTACTGCTGAGGAGCAAAGTGTGAGCTGTCCTGGACAAGGATCCGCTCTGGAAATGGCTTGGAGCCAGCACACGATGACGAACAAACGCACAGGCACAGCCTTCTCTTACTGGCCAAGCAAGGAGCAACCGCAGATGCTGCACTAAAGAAAACCAGTGCTCCCCACAGCTGCTTACAGAGAAAGCACTCCCAGAACAACCACAGCCCACATGAAAGAACTTAAATACGTTTCAGCTGAAGAGGACAAAGGTCCCAAACTAAGTGCCCTTGGTTCATCACAGCTCTAAACTGATGGGTCTTAACTTTCTATTACAGCGTGCAGATGGTCCCCTAGAGATATAAGTGGAGAGAAGGGACCAGTGGGAAGCATTGTCTTTCCAGTGCCCTGCCCTCCAACCTTTGTAGTCCATGCCTTGGCCCAAACATTAAGTTCATGCCTCTTTCATGAGACTTGGGCAACTTGTCCCCAAGTATTTCATGCCTCATTGCTGGCTATAGGGAAACAGAGACATCCACATTCCAGTTGCAAAAGCATCAGGATGCTCTTTTCCTTGTTCTTCCAAAAGGTGAGCTTCCAGATTTTCCAGGGCTTTGAACTAACATGCTCCCCACTCTCCCAGGAGCTGTGGCATTACCTGAAGGTAGTTTTTGGTCAGTGCTGCTTTTAGCAACAGAGGCTGGAAGACACAAACCAGGTCTGACCCAGGAACCAGCCAGGACCTGCACAAGAACCTCCAAATTACCTTCAACTTATTTCTGAAAATGAACCTTCATCAGGACAAACACTGTGTTTTCAGGCAAGCCTGGCCACTTACAGTTAAAACAGAGGCCCTGAAGCAGATGAAGGAAAAGCTTGAAAGCCTTTCCAGCACTGCTCTTAATTACCAATGTAACAGGCTGGCTTCTTTCAAAGACAGTAATAGCAAATTCCCTCCTGCCTCTCTAAGTAAAAATTAAAGTTAGAAACAAGATGATGTATTTAAAAGAAATATATTTTGATTTTAGAATCCCACGCTTGTCTTTACACACAGTGTCAGTGTGCCTTAAAGTGTTAAATAATTCTCTGCCATCCTCTTCCTTCAAGAAATATTCCTCTATTCTCCCCTCCTCCTTCTTTGACATTAATAATTATAATTGACATTATTGTGCTGGCCTAGAACTCAGGCTGTCTTGTGCTAGGTCTTAGCTTTGCCACAGATTTTTTGTATGACCTTGGAAAAGTCATTTCATATCCATGCATCGGTTTCCACATGGCCGGATGTAAGAAATTTTATTTTGTATAATCCTTCCCCTCCTTGGCACAGAGGATGCAGAGTGCTTAACAGAATGGGGCCCCACTCTAGGTTATCACCAGTAGCCATTCCTGCTAAATAAACCCTGCTATGCACCTTTCCCACAAACACTGCCAAAAAGACAGCACAAAACCTAGTGAGCCATAACTCGAGCCTTCTGGAGGGAGAGACAAGGATGATTTTAGGACTCAGCATCAAAGGGTAAGTGTTTCAGTTATAAAAGAGCTCCTCGTTCAGTATTAGAAGAACTAATCATAAGATCCTCCAGTAGATCACTGCTACAATCAGTCAAAAAAAAGGACTTAAAGTAATAAAATAGCCAAATGCTGCTGAACATCAGTGGGAACGCAGTGTCCAATTCCCTTCCTGCTGCTTTGAAAGGCCAGGATGGAAGAACAGGTGATAACATTTGGAGCTTCCATTATCCCTGCTCCCCATTGCACTTTTTTTCTGTATGCTGGACCCTTGTCAGTGATATCCATTTAAGAGCAGTCCCCTCAGCAGAGGCCAATAGCTGCACCTGAAATAAATTGCTATGCTAATCAGCACAAGCTGAAGTTAAAGGGCTGAGTGGCTCCGTGAATATCAAGAGTGGCATTCCATCTGTGGGATGCCATCTGTGGCTTAGGCTCAACCAAAGAGCCTATGTTTAATTAATGTGGCTGTAATTTGCTCAGATCTTTATAGATCATGGACCATTCCACTTAATCACAACACACAATTTGGTATATTTGAGCCATCCCACATGATATTCTGTGGGCTAAGGGCTGAGCTGATACAGAGTTTGAACTGCCTCTTATCCTCCATAAAAGTTTGGGTCATTGCAGAGGTCAGTGTAAAGATGTGGAAAGCAGCATGGGAAATCTCAGATTGCCGTTGCCTGTCCTGCACCTGACCTGTAAGTAAACAGAGCATTGATGTGTCCAGCTTTGCCAGTGCCTTCACACTTAAAAAAGCAGAGGTCTCTCCCTTGAAACATGAGAGCAAATCCTGAAAGTGAGGAAGAGCTGACAAAGGCCAGGAGCAAAGAGAACTCGGGGATAAACTCTTTCCTTCTGGAGTCTGGAGTAGCAACTTCAAGGTGAGAGTGGTGCTTACAGCAGGGGACCTCAGCTTAAAGGAGGTGGATGTGACCGAACAGAAGATACAGAGATGCTCAAAAGAGGCATGAGAATGTATGGGATACAGAGGGAAAGAAGGCAAGCCATATTCTTTCACAGTACCCTTCTTTTTTCATCAAGCATCTTCCTATATCTTAATATATTTTTCTTAATTATATGAGTGGTGAGATAGTGGAACAGGTTGCCCAAGAGAAGTTGTGGATGCCCCATCCCTAGAAGTGTGAATTGCAGCAAATGATTGCATTTCACCCTCTTCAACAATAACAAAATTGTGCCGTTCATAGAAACACTGAATGTTTGGTTTCCTTAATGAAGTTAATGAAAGCTGAGGAAGGGGATGCTCAGTTCAGAACAGACTGTGGGGGCCTCTATTTCGTGGCATGAAACCCATGATGTGAACATTAGAAATTAATGGTCAACAACCAATTTCTGCCACAGAGAAGGATCTCTGACTCATGGAAGTTTTCATTTCAGGGTAATCCAGTCCTTCCCTTTCCAGGGAAAACACCAAAGCATCCTGGTTGGTGCACATCCTTCTCAAATATGTGTCAAGGGCCTGCTGAAATGCATAATAGCCTCCAAATCCACAGGTATTACCTCTCTTTTGCCGACGTGTCAGGAGCCCTACACAGCTGAAGTTGACTATAAAGGAGAATTAAAGAAGCTGCTATTTCCCTCCAGAGGCTTCATCCAAAGCAGAGATGGTGACTGAATGCACCTTTCCAGATGAGGACACTAAAACCTGAACTACTGGGACATCTTCCCTCAGTTTTTCCTTTAAAACAAACTCAGGAAAAAGTCCACCACATCTCAAATTACCAGAACACGATTGCAGTAAGTATCTGGGCACAGGAATGCAAAACCCAACCAAAGGCTGCTTTTTAAAGACCTTAATATCTTCATATGATATAAAGACCTCTTTTCACTCAGCTGAGAAGACTATAACATGACCCAGTAGAGGAGAGCTGGTGATAGGTAATTTCTGCCAGAAAATAAGCACTGAATAGTCCTTTGCCACTGCTGTTTTACAAAAATAACGCCTACCAGTGCCATGGGAAATCTGCCATCACTTGAAGTCCAAACTCTTTTTTCCAAAGTGCTATTTCTGAGGTGATTTCTCAAGTGGTGGTATCTGTACCACTGGTGGGAAGTGATCCAGTACAGAAAAGGGAGAGAATCACTAAAGCTGTGCCAACTGCTGACCGTGGCACCCTCAGTATCACAGACTCATCAGCTCTGTGTAGCAAAAGGCTGAGCACAACACACTTGTAAACAGCTCTGGAAGGCAGAGAGACACACAAAAAGACACCTCTAACACTGCCTTCCTCAGCCAACAACAAATGAGTCCCTCTGGCACCTCTGGCATGTACCCATGGATCACCCTGAAGTGTCAGCACAAGTATTTCCCAGCAGCAGTAAATCCATCAGTTCTGCCCATGTCATGCCTGAACTTCAGCCATTTCAGTTTGCTATGGCTGTTGGGTTTGACACTCTCTCAGTGCCCTTTTTCACCACTCTTTCTGGGATTTGGAGATGTTTCCCATTACTCTGAATGTGCGTCTTCTAACCAAACAGTCAGCACCCACATACAGGGACAGTTTTCATAACACTGCTGTTTTTTGTAGCTATTGTTTCCAATTTGAGACACTCAAAGCCTCATTCTCACAAGGTGCTGGCCATGTCCATGGCTCTACATTACACTGAGTGTAATGTGGAGCTTTATCTCCTTTGCTATACCTGGCACTTTATACAGATGCCACTAATTTTCAGTGTCTAACATTCCTGTTTTCAGCAGGCAACAGCTCGTGCTGCACCAGTGCTGCTTCACCACACTAAAGCCAGGCCAGAAACTCATCCTGTAACCTTCCTTAGCAGATCATTTACAGTGGTTCCCTTCACTCCACAGAACTACAGATAATTGAAATTAGTGGCAATGTGCACTCACTGCAAACTGGTTAAATTTATGCCACAAAACTCTGGATCACTGTCAGAGCTAATATGACTGCTGGAAATAGATGTGACATGACTCATCTCAGGCTTTGCTAATCTTCTTCTAGTAGGACACTGCTATGAATCCACAGCACGTTCAGCTTAGTGTGTCACTATTTGTGCTACATCACTTTGAACATCCCTTTTCTTTCTAGGTCTCCTTTGCTACAGAGTTCTGGATTTCTATGTGCTTTATCTATTTCATTTTAGGCTTGATAACTTCCTTCGCTTGTCAAATGCTAATTTTCACTGTTAATGTATTTCAGGTTATTTTTGCCCCATGCCTCAGTCATAAATACAGTGAGAATCCCAAAAGACCTAAACCAGTTCAGTCCCTGATCAGTACCAGATATGCCATAAACTCCAGATCTCCTCAGATTCCTGTGTCCTGCTTCATCTTTGCCCTCCTGAGTTACAGGGGAAAAAAAACCCAAACTAGTGAAAACATCAAATATTTGAGAAAAAGCCGCTATCAAAATCAGGTCACCTTCTGCCACATTCCTGTTTGCTGGCACTCGTACCTTGCAGGTTCAGAGTGAAATGTGGTGGGCTCTTTTCCCCCAAATAGCCTGCATAAAAATGTTTAGCTCTAGCAGGTCATATAGTTGTTTTGGTTTTACTCTTGGCATGATTTCCTGCATCTTTTTCACTTCTGAACCCACACACTGTCCAGAACTCGTTGAGAGCCAAGATGTTTGAGGGTCGTTCGATTCGAACTGTTTCATCTCAAACATGCAGTTCCCTGGGACTCTGACCCTTTGGGGCATCAGCATATGCTATAGAGGGGCAGCAGTTTAGAAACAAACGGCTAGAAAAAACTTGCCAGAGCCAAAACAATAAACACGGATGAACATTAGGAGGGGGAATGGAAAAATACAAGTGTTGACCAACAGAATTGTCAATCTCCTAACCAAACAGTCAGCAGAACAAATAGCATGTCTCCCAGCACAGGGAGAGGAAACCTGGGGAAGGAGAACCTTGGGGTGCCAGAGATAAGAAAATCACATCTTTTGTACTCTCCTGATGGTGTTGTCCACCAGCCCTCAGCAATCCCCAGCAAAGCTGTGTTCATGCCACTAAACCAGTGGAGCAATGGTCACCAAAGTTCTAATCAAGCCAATTTTCTCCTGAAAAATCAGTGCTAAATTGTTCATGTCCAGTCATTAAAAGGATTTCAGTCTAAACAGATGGAGTTTAAAGATCTAACAAATGGTCAGCATAACACAAAAGGGTCACTAGAGTTTCTGCTCCTGGACACAGAGCTGGGGTGGTAGCTGTGCC
Organism: Neopelma chrysocephalum; assembly: GCF_003984885.1. Taxonomy (NCBI): domain Eukaryota; kingdom Metazoa; phylum Chordata; class Aves; order Passeriformes; family Pipridae; genus Neopelma; species Neopelma chrysocephalum. Next base: position 50,155,481 of record NW_020897693.1, read on the forward strand.
CATGCCTGAGTTTGCCATAAAGGGAAGGGAGGTTTTGCCCCCTCCCTCAGACTCATTGCTTGCTGTGAACCAAAGGTGGAGAGTGGGAAAGAGGAGCTGCACGGTGCAGGTCAGAGGGGCCCCAGTGAATGACAGATGTCTGCAGCACCCATGTCACACACTTGCCTGAAAGGAGAGCACCTCAGACAGAGGGGGCTCAGGGGCACAGGATATAATGGCAAAGCTGACAAACCTGCCAGCATTGCATTGCTCATGGGAATGAAAAGGACACCAGGATTTTGAGGAAAGGTTAAAAAAAGCATCAGACCAAGGATGGAAGTTGGAAGGGATGCAGACGGGGAAGGTAGAACAGTAAAGGCAAACCAGGACTCCAGATGAAGTCTAATTTGTAGCAGCCAGACAGCACCACTCCCACCCCTTTAGCAGCTGGAGCATCGGTCAGCTGAACTCTAATGGAGTCAATTTGCTGCTGGAAATAATGACTAAATTACTCCCATTTGCCCAGTGAAGAGGCTGAAGTCTAAGTAGATGAACATCGGGAGGTAACAAACTGTTAGGAGCAGGCTGATGTGTTGTGAGGATTTCCTTACCTGCAAAAGGGAGCTGAGAACCCTCAGCACCCTTCAGCAGTGCCAAACTTCTCTTACTGCAGAGCCCTTCCACCAAGCTAAACAAGTTTCTAGCTCAGTTTCTGCCAAGCCCCAAGGAAAGACAGCTTGGCTGAAATGTCAACTGATAAATGAAAGGATCTGTTTGAGGAATAAACTAGGAACAAGCCTTGCAGCCACAGGAGCTCTTCCAACCCCCCACTGACAGGGGGAGAGGATCAGTTGCTAAAGAGAAGTGGGGAAGGGCTGGTTATTTACCCTTTCTGCACAGGCAATCACAGTCACGCTCTTTGCTCTCACCCCTGGCAGCTGAACCTGCCAAGGGTACGGCAGCTCCTGGGGAGTTACTAGACCAGTGGCACAACACCCGTGTGAGAACCTGTGTGTCTGAAGGTGTGTCCAGGGCTGCATTGCTGGTAGGTCTGAACAGCATGTAAGGAGCAACTTGTTTCATGAGAGACTCCTACAAAATCCTGGTCCAGATGGATATAGTTCAGTCATTTCACCTGGCAGCCTCTACCCACTGCGGGGTGGGCAGAGATCTGCAGGATCCCGAAATGGAAACAAATGAAAAGTGCAGGTGAATTCCCAACTGCTCTCAAATGAGCAGGAGTTTTGCCAAGAGGTAGATCCAGGAAAGTACTTAGGCACAAAAGCCTTCAGCATTTCTCTACAGGCTCTGACACCAGAGAGGGAGGGAGACAGATGGGAGACACCTACCCGCTAAGTCCCTGGGGCTGACCTGCCTCCAGCCCCATAGCCTGCTACACCAAATGCTGAACTGAAGCATGAGGCCAGGCTCCTCTTAGATGCTGCAACACTTGGCTTTTAGAAACTCTTCTTTTCTTTTTTTAGGGGTCTTCTTTGGATCTTTTCCTAAGAGCCATCAAGATGTTTAACTCCCCATCCTATATAGGCAATTGCTCTGCTACTGTTCCAGGGATAAAACGAGGCCCTGACTATAAAAGCCCTGGGGAGCCCTGTCAAAAGGGAAATGAGACTGAAGGAGATGGTTGCCCACTCCCCACCGCCTCACTTCAGTACCAGTTGATGATTCATATGCTGCCTGTCACTCAGTGGGAAAGATATTGCAACACTCCATCAGCATCACCCAGCCCTGATCCACACAGACATCCCTCAGACAGGCAAACCAGAGCAAAAAGCAGCAACCATAGCAAGGGAGGAAGGCGAGATATTCCACAGTGAGCCTGCACCACCTGAGGGTGGCTGTGAATATACTCCTGTGGTTATACAGCAGTTCAATAGCAGGTCTCAGTCCATGAATCCACTTGTCTCCCTTGTTCCTGTCACTTCTGCCACTCCATCTTCCCTGTGCAGCTGTCTGAGTGAGGGATCTCTGCAACCCCCTATCAGTGACAAACTTTGACTCTTTCTCATTTCAGGGGCAAGTGTTCCTTTTATTTCTTATAGGAGCTCAGCAGCTCTAGGCCTTCCAAGTGATTTAGCAGGTTTGAACTATTTTTAAAGGAGCTGAAGGAGAGTTCTAGCAATTCCCCACTCCTGAAGATGATGAGGAGCAAATCCTCACACCTTGCAATAGGCAGGCATGAGTCAGTCAGGGCTGTATACACATAAATGGCACTGGTACAGATTGCATTTACTGGGTGCCCATCAGCTGGTTGGACCAACTCCTTCAAATTAACAAAGCTTTGCCTTGGGAAGGAAAGGGATCTCTCAGCCTATTACACGCTCTTAATACAGTTGCATTTTCAAAGCACGCTTCAGCTGCCAGCTGAAATGCTCCCTCCCGGCTCTGAGCCTCCTGGTCACCCACCACAAGCCAGGACCAGAGCACCAGCATAAATCAGTGATCTCAGCTGCAGCACTACCCTGCCATTTCAGCAGAGATGCCCAGAGCACTTGGACTGCAGTGTCATCACTGGCTCAGTCTCAGCCCCAGGACCCAGGGATGTGGCCCCTGATAAGTGCTCAGAGGGGGCTCCTCAGCCCCAGCATTCAGATCTCTTGTCGTCATCATTCTGCCATGGGCCTGTTGTGTGAGTCATGCATTTAAACAGATTAGGGATACAGATAAGGTGCTCTGCACATTAGTCATGACAGAAATGCAGGTAGTGGATGAGCAGAGCTGTTTTGGGTCATTTTCCTAACTAGAATGATCTTTCACTCTCCATTACCCAGCCTACTGCACTGCAGCATTAGCATGCGGGTCCTGATGACTCTCAGGGTGAGTCACCAAGTGTAACATATCTCAGTGCAACCAAAGCTTTAATAAACAGGGCTCTGGTTTTTTTTTTAACTTGATCTCTATTTCCATAAGAAAAGCTTTCTGTTATTACTGTGCATGTACTTGTCAAATCAGAATATTCACAGGGATATTCTCAACTCCCAATCACTCAATAACTTATAAGGAATGCAGAGCAGACACGAAAGCCAGGACACCTGGGTCCCGTGTCTTGGAGCACGAGCAGAGCAATGCAACTCTGAGTGAATGTACTGCGTATCTGCCATGGGGAGGTTTCCCAGCCTGCTTCAGACTTATCCCTGCTGACATTAAACCTTCACAGCACTGGGCAGCTCTGCACCTGCACTGTACCAGGGCCAGCGGTACTTGCCACCTATTTTGTCAGCAAGGGTAACTGGCGTTCCCCAAGCTCACCCACAAGGTCATACTCACCCACCAAAGAAGGAGGAACAGCATCTTCTTCTCAAAGAAAAAAGAATTACAGTTAAGCTCTGTTGGAAAGGTCCCTGGAAGATACCTTTATTCCCCAAGGGAGGTACCACCTTTCCCACTGAGCAGTAACCACGATCTCACACCACACTGCTGATGTGGGTGTTGTGACATTGCTTCTAGCTGGAGTCCAGTGTAATAGCCACTGAAGTAGTGATTTTCTGCAGTCTCCTCACGTCTCCAACCATTCACTCAGTGTGGCCTGCCTCAACTTGGAATGGAGATGGAGAAAAATCAATATTTGACCTATCTTTTGGTGACATGCCTGGCATACCTTTCCTCAAGACTTCTATCATATTTGTTTACTCCAATGAGCTAATGTTTTCCAGATTTTCTAATCAATATCAGCTAGGACATTAAAAAGGTGCTGAGCAAGATTATTCAAAACTGATCCAAATTAATCAATGAAGACAACTAGACCACAAAGAAAGTTATTACTATCACAGTACTGGAGAGAAAGTGGGGAATGCTGGGCCAGGCTGACATTTTGGAAGTTTGCTCTTTGACTGTGTAACTAAAGTCCTTGGGGCTGGGCTTCAGTGATACCTCCACTAATTCCTAATGCTCACAATCATGGAATAAATATGGTAGGCAGTGGAGATCCAGAAGTAAAGGTTCATAGTTAGAGCTGATTTGAAAATTAGTTTCAGGAAGTGCTGGAAGATTGAGGAGGTGAAGGGACTGATGCTGGAATCTGTTCTGGAAACCCAGGGAGAGAGCAGAAGTGAGGAGAAGGAGAAATGGGGACAGGAGGACATGGACCATCCAGGGTGAAACCCAGACTGCCCAGAGAGGGTCAGAGGGTCCATCCAAAGGGCATCTCCACCTGGTCCCTCAAATTATGCAATTAGATTAATTACCTCCTGGCAACAAGCTGTGACAGGAGGCATCTGGGCTGCAGCTATGCCCTTAGAGTCTTGGCAGCCTGGTCCTTCCCCTGCTTTAGCTTTAGAAGAGGTGCAGGATGCCCTTCAGGGAATATCATGGTGGCACAGGGACAGTGGGGTCCTGACACTGACACCATGCTGGAAACTTCCAGGGTTCCTCCAGGTCCCACAGCTGCCCCAGGGCACAGGGTTTCTGCACTGCCAGAGGATGTAAGTACATGTGTCCACTCCAAGGGAGTGGGGTACAGGGTACATTCAAACCCCTTTGCTACCTTTGAGAGCCAAGGGCTTGGCTTGTGCATCCTTTTCAAGGAAAGTTCTTTCCAGGAGGTGAAGGGAAACACCCCAAGGACAGAAGGAGCTGAAGACTAGCAAAGGCCTGCTCTAACCCATGAAGCTGAAATGTGGGGATCCACAGACAAGGCTCAAAGCATGCTCTGACATCCCAGCACCACACGGGGTCTGTGGTGCTGCCTGCTGACGAGCGAAATTTCTGTCCCAGCTCTCTCCATGCCCCCTTCCTCTAATCTCTGCCCCCAGCCCTAGTCTTTCTGCCATAATCCCACATACGAGGCTGAATTTGAAACTCTGCCTTTGAACTGGTTGGGGATTTTTTTTCCCCTCCCCAGACAAAATTGCAGCATCTTAAACCTCCTGAGGGTAAATCTCTCAAAGAATCACAGAGGCATTGCTCTGCAGTGCCTGCTAAAACCCAACCTGACTCACCCCGTGGCATCCCTGACCCACTGCACAGGAGGACAGATCCCTTGGATGTCTCACTCTGGATGTCACAGCCATTCCTTCTGTCTCCTTCCACCAAGCAGAGGCAAGTTCTCTCCCTGTGACTCAGTAAGGACTTTGTAAAATTATATTTTCTGCTCAAGGGGAGTGTTTTTTGCCTGGAGTAAAAAAATTACAATAGTCAGAGGTCAGAGGCAGGACCCCTGGTGATCTGACCCAAAGCTCCCTCTGACTGTGCAGGATGTACTCTTCCCCCTTGCAAAAGGTGAGCAGCAAGGAAATCACAGTCTGTTTGCTAGTACAGCACATAATCCTTCCAGACATCCTAAATCAGGGGAGATAAGACTACATGAGGGAGTGAGAGCTTCAGGCTCAGGCTTTACTCTCCAGCAAATCCTGAAACAAGTTCTGATAAGTCTAGGCTTTGGGAAGTAATTTAGGAGTGAGCTGCCCTGCACAGGCAGGGAGAGGCTGGGTAGATCAGGACTTGAATTCAGAGACAAGGTAGGTATTGGGACTGCCTGTAGGGAACAGCCCCTGGAGAAAACCGTTCCCGGAACAATGCTGGGATTTACATTCGAAGAGAAATAGCTGATTGCCTCTGAGGGCCTTTTTGACATTCATGGAATGCTGACAATCAAGGGATCAGGATATGGGAGGAAACAATGGCACTGCTTTGTTGGACAGTGCAGATAAAACCTCTGGGAGTAGAGTTAGTTGTGAAAAAGGCTGTAGCTTCTTAGAAAAGAAGAGAAGGGAAGGACTTGGCTTTTCCTTTGGCAAGACATATATAAAAGGATGAAAATACACCTTAACTATCCCCCTGCCTTGGTCAAGGTCCTGCCCTGACCAGGCTGACCCACAAGAAATGGCAATATCTGAATTTCCTTCTGCTGTACAAATTGGAAAGTCTTTCACCTTCTTAGGATCCACCTTGGGCATCTGCAAAGGGCACTGTAACACACTCACAAGATATTCCCAGAGAGTCTTTTTACATCCCTACTAATTACCTATATTTTTAATTGCAGAAGGGAAATTTCAAATGCTACACAAAGAGAAAAATCTAAAAGCAGTTTAGTTAGGTGAAATAAAAATGCCCTGAAAGTATACGGTCAGGTAGCAATAAAAAGACTTTTTTATCTTTGCTTAGAGGCATACAATAAAAGTATATTTTCAGTGCTTGGCTGCCACAAATAACTGTACTACAATTAGATGTGTGTATTATAAAATTGTGTGGGTGTGGTAATTATCACCCTTTGCAGCAGAATATATTTATACAGATCCTAAATTACACCAGCAAGAAACATCATTTGAGAAGTTTAAAAAAAAGACAAAAACAAAAAAAAAAAAAAAAAACACCAAAAAAACAGGTGGGGGGGGAGGAGGATTAAACTTTCCATTTTATTTTTGGGAAGTATTCCATGAAAAAGTAGGATGCAACACATGTTGTGTTGGGCTAGAAATGGATAACTATGCAGTCAGAGTAGGGGCTGAGAGAGGCAGCCCATGTAGGTCTCCATTTATCAGAGGAGTGTGTAAGTGTGTGTGTGTGTACGTGCCAGGCAGGACCATTACAGAGCTGTTCTTCCTGCTGCACACTGCTGCACACTTCCTGCTGCAGTGACCTGTGCCTGATGCTGCAATCCAGAGCTCACTTTGGACGTACAGCCATGAAATATGGTTTATACATGCATAACTAAGATGAGAATCAGGCCTGCTCTGTCCAGCATCGTCTCCCCTTTTGGTAGGGCTGTATCTCCAAATACTTCTTCAACACATGGAGAAATCACAGGTACAGCTGATGGATCCAATACCCACACACTATTTTGTCCAAGAATCTTCCTTTCTTCCTGGAATTTCAGGTCTGACCTCGCATTTGGTTTCCAAATGCAAAAAGTCCTTGATCTTATAATCTACTCACTGTGTAGTCTGAGATTGTTTTCATATGCTGTAGTGCATACAATGGACACAGATGAATTCATCACAGCTTCCACCTTTGCCTCTACCGTGATTTTTAGGAGATTCTCTTTATCCCAAAGATAAATAGAATCTCCTTCTATTACATGTGGATCCATCACATTTATCTCTTATGTAAGACTACTTAAGAACTTGCTTGCAACCTCTTAGCATCTGCCTAAAGCCACTAAGGCTCATTGCAATGAAATGGAGCTTGACTGGGAGCTTTTTATTATTTGGAATTCAATATTCCCAGCTTGCATATTATATTTGCAGAAGCCTTGTGAAGCTTTATAAAAAATCTGTCACATATATTCTATTTTGATAGGGCTATTTTCATTGTGTTTCCAACTCTGTTATTTAAAAAATTTTCTAGCTTGGTCTTCCAAATACCAATTTCAGGCAATTTCTTCTCCTAATTTGATGAGCATTTACTCTCCCTCTCTCTTACTTTTTACATAGCTCTGTTCAAATTCTCTAAGAGGTCAACTTAGAGGGCAGAACATGTTTGCTATAACTGATGTGTTCTGGATTTTCTTGGCTGTGTAAATGAAATTAATATATTATCCTTCAGCCATGTTGTATTGACTCTCCATCTGTTGAAGGCTGTAGACTTATTTGGTCACAGTATTGTTTGTATGAATACAGGGCCAGAGGTTAGCAAGGTCATGACTTCACCACAATAGCACTGTCTTGGTGTGTCTCATTTCCTCCCTTGCTCATCAGTGTTTTCAAAGGACTGTGAGTGCCGGTCTGATGAAAGAGAGTTGTCTGCAAATTCAGGATGGAGCAAGGCAGATCATTGACTGGTCCTTGTGCTGATACCACACAGCAGGATAATACCATTGCCAGAAGTTTTTTAGGGCATCCTTGAACTAATTCACAAAGCTACTACCCTCTGCTGCTACGAGAGCTCCCTCAAGGCACACTCTTATATGATGCCCACAGCAATGCACCATATTAAAAAGATCAAGACCAGTGCATATCTGTGACAGCCCCACCACCAGCAGAAGCCAGTGCTGCACCAGTGCCTCTCTCAGAGACCAAGGGAAGGTTTACAAAGCATGCAGGAGTGCCCGTGCTTTCAACCTTCCTCAGGTTACTGGCCCTGTGTGACACTTAGGACAGACCTGGCTGATAAGATTTCAGGTCAGGTGTGTGGGTTGCAGGAATCATCTTAAATCACATTAAATCGGTGATCCCAGCCACACTTACGATCAGTAATTTGTCAAAGCAACTTTTCCAGCTTGCATAGGAAAGATTTTCCTACCCACCCTGAGCAAACACCACGCTTCTTACAGTGACACTGATCAGGCAGGGGACAGATCAACACTGTCCACAGGGCTCTGGGCAGATCCAGCAAGTCCATGGACGTTTTTTGTGGTGAGATACATATTGGAAGAATCAATAGTGCTGTGAAAAGAGTGTGAATGTTGAAGACTCAAGGAAAGAAAAGGAACCAAACAATATCATCAACCCATTCAGTCTGCACAAGAACAGCTATAACAATAAAGTCTCGGACTACAAGCTGGTGCTACAGTGAAGCATCACTTCCAAATCTATCAGAAAAGTTGCACCTGTCGATCAGCCTTGAAGGCTTTAGAATGAACAGACAAATGAACATCCCACCACAAAAACCCACCAGGTTCTTCTCACACCAGTGGAATGGGCCAGCCCTAGAGTCAAGTTTCTGAGTTGCAGGCATGACAAGTCCTTTTACAGCAATGGACAGAGAACCAGTAGACTGGCAGAAACAAATAAACAAAATTTCAAGTGAGAACTGTTAGTGGCAGTTACCACCCTACCACTCATTAGAATTTTACTTGGAATGTTTTTTTCCCCTAAAAACTTTAAAGAAAAAAAATATTTTTGGCCAAAAATAGAAGCTGTAGATCCTGATAGGAACTCTAGTTCTCTTTTTTTCTATTCATTTGTACACAATGCCAGCTCCTTAAATGTGTTATATTTCCCATAGAGCATCAAAGCTCTGGGGGAGAATATAAGAAGATTGAAGTGCTGTCAAAAAGGAGGGGACACATCTGAGAAGCAAAAAAGAATAGAGACTCAAGGAACACCCAAAACTCAATAAAAGAATCAGCACCCTAGTTTAATTCTTTGACTGAACAGTTTAATAAGCCCCACAATTTTCTGCAAAAGGGTCCATGTCCCTAAGCACCACATCTACATGTCTTTTAAATACCAGAAAGGATGGTGATTCCACTACTTCCCTGGGCAGTCTGTCCCAGTGCTTGACCACCCTCTCAGAGGAGAAATTTTTCCCAATATCCCATCTAGATGATGGATATCCTCACTCAGCTGTGCCCACACGAGGGCCCTGCAGTGGTCAAGGAACGATCACACACACAAATAAACCTGCCAAGGGGAGGAGGAGAGGAATGTTTTTTAACTGGGACCAGTTCACTGATCCAGTGCACCACTCAGACATGGTGTGGGACTGTGCAGGGGGCAGGAAGGAGCTGGGTGCTCTCTAAGAAGGAGCTGGCTCTAAGGAGCTGCCTGGGGAGCCCTGTGCAAGCAGCATACATGAGGTGCTGCAAAAGCCAACAAAGCATGAAGAAGCCTGAGGAGCTACATGCCCTAATATTAAATTGAACATAACAGTACAACGACAAACTCCTGATTAGCCAACTCCTAAGAGCCTAAACCAGTGTGCCAAACCCTGGGTGTCGTCCATTGGGCACGTATGGGGATGCAGAAGATCTTACTGGGATCAGCACAGTTATAACTGCTGCTCAGAGGTGATTGTTCATAGAATCATAGAATGTCCTGAGTTGAATGGGACCCACAGGGATCATCAAGTCCAACACCCAGCCCTGCAAAAGACCATCCCCAAGACCACACCATGTGCCTGAGAGCATTGTCCAAATGCTTCTTGAACTCTGGCAGGCTTGGTGTCGTAACCACTTCCCTGGTGAGTCTCTTGTCCCTGACCACAAGCCCGTCCCTTGGACAGAAAAACTTCTTCCCAACTCAAAGACTTTCTTTTCCTGGGCTTCATGATTGTTGGGTCCCGGATCTTTCACATCCCACAAGCTACTCCCTTCTAGACACCTTCGACTTTGCCAATTTGTAGCCTGTCCCATACAGGTCCAAAAGGCTCATCATTGCTTTTTCAAGGAATTAAGGTCATCCAGTCTGCCCCACTGACTACTCCAAATCAAAGAGCCACACCAGTACTGCCTAGATTTAGCCTACAACTATTTTTGGAGCTAGCTTCTTCCTGACATAGATCATGAGTATCAGAGCATGCATCCCAACCACACAAAGGGCCCACAGATGGAGCAGCATAGCACACAGCAGTCTGCTTATAGAGGCATTTGGGAATCATAGAATCATTTAGGTTGAAAAACACCTTTAATATCATCAAGTCCAACTGTTATGAAGCTGAGTACATTCACTCTAGTGGCAGTGCAGTTTGGTCCCTATCTCTAGATTCCCTGAGTATCTACAGTTATTTCAGGGCCAGGGAAGATGTTTTGCTTTGTGATGTAACACACATTTATAAGATATTCTTCTGGAATATATTTACCCTTTTCACCAAGATAAAAAAAAAAAGGGGGAGGGGGGAAAGCCTAAAATATTAGTAATATGCTGTACAAATAATTATGTAAAAAACAAACGAAAAATCAAAAACCCCTTGAAAATGTGTAGTTTTATCTCAGTTTTCCCTTTTCTGCTTGTACTTGAGGTTTTGATGAGAGGCAGATTTTAAAAAAAAAGCATCTTCTTTCCTTGAAATTTTCCATTTTTAACTGAAAAAGAACAACCACTTCAAAAGAGAACACGAGCAGTCAGCCAAAACCCTTGAGATTTTTCATTGGTGATTTCAGCAGCCTCATTTTGGGGGTTCATTTTTTCTATGTTGACGATAAAATCTGTGCACAAATGTTTTCCCTAGTCAGTGTTGAAAATTAAAATTAGAAGTTCCTGCTTATTTTATTGCCTTTTTTTTCCTCCTATGAGCCCTTCTCGCCCAGGTTTACTATTTTTATATTGAGTCCCAGCTGCTAACTAAGCCTTGGCTTAGTGATCTTACTGCAATGATGAGGCATTTCCATTCCTGATTTCTAGCATATGTTGCACTTAATATAACACTGCCCTTGTGCACCAGTTACCCTGGAATAATGGCTGTGCCAGTGATACAACAGTGGTATAGTCCCGTGAGAAAAGCCGTGGCATGAAACCTGTGCCAATATGCAGATGTCACACAGTTAATAGAAAAATAGTGGATCCTTGAAATATATAGAGAGGTATTTTTTTTCAATGTATACAGAAATATGTTTGATACTGCAGTGAAAGCTTCTTTTTTTAGCTTTCTCTTAAATCAACTTGGAAAAAAGTAGCTGCAAAAGAACCAAGAGATAATGATGAAAACCTGAACAATTAATTCCGGGGATGAGGCATCCACAGACTGAGCTGATTATTTTTTCTTTCTTATGTCTGTAGCCTGGACTAGATGATTGCAAAGACCGGGCTCTTGTGCAGGATTTATGGGACTTTATCTTTTTCAAAGAGTAAGAGATACTACACTGCAAGAGCTGCCTTTTGCAAGGTGTCCTACAACTTCTGCTTTGGGAAACCAGAGCAGAACATCTGAAAACAGAAAATAAGCAATGGATTTCAAACCACTGTTGGGCATAATTAGTCATAATTATTTGCTGATCTCTGATACTTTGAATGATGCCATGAGCAGTGTCATGGGAGATTTTATAATGGCTGCATTCTGCAAGTTGCTGAGCTTCCTTCACTCCTGGAGATAACAGGCGAGGCCACACCAGCCCCATCAGTGACCTGGCTGGGTTCTGTGCAAGTCAGGCCTCATGATTCAGGCACATTTTTGCTTTATTCTAGGAAAGATTTAGCTGAGCAAACAGCTTCTGGGCCACAAGGTGAAGTTTTCAGGAACAGCTGAAGCAGCGCATCTTCTTGCCCTGGGACCCAGCCCAGACAGCCTTTGGGAAGGTGCAAACTGGAATACTTCCAGTCTTCTGGGTGGTTTGGCTAAATCTGCACACCAGATCTAGCAAGCAAAATCTACAGTAAAACCCAGCTGTTGGCTGTTGTAGAAGCTTTTGAAAATGAGTGTTATCTCCCATCCATGCAGGGCAGCAGAAGCAACACAGGCAAACACAGGGGTGGGAGCACTTGCAGAAGAAACAGCTCTCTGTGCTGCAGGAGTAACTGTTTCTGCTTCCAACTAAGTCAGAAATCAAAAAGAAATTCTACCCAGGAGATAAACAGTGCATTACATAAGACTTCCTATAAAGTAAATTGTCATCAGATTTACTGCAGTCAGAAAAAGGCTGTTCTGTCTGTTGGCATAAAATATGTACTAGGTTTTAAGAGGCTAGTGAGAACGAAGGAAACAGTATTTTTGGAGTTCCTTGTCCTAGGGCTTTCTGTGCAGCGACCTATCCAGCTTTGGAGCAGAAATGTTTTAAAATATTTTTTTTAAAAGGAGTCATAAAATGGTACAAGATATAAATCTGAAGCAGGAGGTCTTGATTAATTTTGTTTGTATGTGTAGTATTAAAACAAAACAATAAAATCAGATTTAATATTCCACAGTGGATTCTGATCATTTGTTGTTTGTTTTTCTCTCTAAGCTGGAGAAAAAGCTAAAATATCAAAGTCCTTTTCAGAATTTGAGTTCAAATATTATTTAAACCATGAAAGACCTTATTTTAATGTCATTAGAAACAGCTTGCTTCAAGGCTATTTGGCATAACTGCATCAGATTATGGTCCTTGATGCCTACTACAAATGTGTGTTTGTGAGTTCATTGCTCTTATCCTTTTTGTGGGTTGGGCTTCATACCAGAAATATATCTCCTATAATGCCTCTATAGGACAAAACCCAGTCAAAGCAGAAATAACAGTAAAGGAGCCAAGTTTGTGCAGACCCAATTCAACAATGTATGAAAAAAGGTCCTTCAGTTCGGTTCAACAAACTAAATATTTTTATCTGGATCAAAAAATACCATTTTAGACTTTTTTTTTCATCTCATGGATTTTTTTCCTTACACTAAATTTTTCAAAAATTGTGTATCCAAACAAAACCGAAATGCACAAGTACTTACCAATTCTTATGGACAGAAATATTGCATTTAATCAAAAGATCATTAAGAAAAAACACCACTATACAAACTGATAATCTCAATTCTTTGTCCTTTAAACTTACAGTTTCCCGTAAATCACACAAAAGTCTCAACAGACAGGAAAGACAATGACTCTTGATTGGAAAGACAAGGAGGCCAGTCAGTAAATTCAGATCACAATTAGCACCAGCTGTAACACAAGCGAACTCCCCAATTTAATGGTTCACAGGAGAACACATACATACAGTAAAAGCTACCAACCAAATCAATTCCAAAGCCTTCCCCCAGACTCCCCTCCTCCCCCAGGTCCTTCAGACAAAAGTCTATTTCCCTCCATAGCTGTTAAAAATATTTTTAGAGCTCTTCAAATACGGAAGGCAGAAAAGGAAATAAAAAAACAATAGAATTTGACACAAAAGCACCCTTCTCATTAGGACTTTTTAAATAGCATCAGAGCTCATTGAATTTCATGCACTAATAATATTCCTGCTCAATCCAAGGCAAACCAGTCAAATCTAAATCTATCAGATTTTACAAGCAAAGGAATATTGCCAAGTTCTAATATTTCTCCTGCATTCATTGTCAGAATGGGGTATGGAGTCTCTTCCAAACTCCAGATTTCCTTTTTTTTCAAATCCCTTTTAAATCTACTACTCCATGATGATAAAAAAAAAAAAGGAGTTAAAAAGGAAGTTAAATCTCAGAGCAACATCTATGCAGGATTCTCAGATAAACGGCGTTTTGGGAGTGAAGCTGGCTTTAGCACAGCAATCAGCCGGGATTTGAGATTAAAAAGTAGCTAAGACCCTACCAGACAAAGCCTTTGGGCAGATAAAGCTGCCTGTGACAATAATAAAGCCCCCAAAGACACAGAGGCACGTCTGAATCCTTGGCCAGTCAACACCAAGCTGCCTCTACAACTGGGAAAAAGCAGCCAGGGAGCCTGGTGCCACTGAAATCAGTGAGACCACTCACAGGCTTGAAGCCAAACATGGAATGTTGGTCCCTCTGTTACTGCTGGACTGGGTCCCTCCTGCACAAGCACTCAGATTTACACAGCTACTTGCTGTCTGAGACCTGCAGTCTCAGCCACCTCCAAGCAGCCTTGCTACAACTGCCAGCCCCTTGCAAAACCCTGGTAGGAGCTGCACAAGGTGCTGTGGCTGCTTGAACAGCTGCCTGGTGTGTGTGTGTCTGTGTGTGTAATACATTTTCATTCAATGGCTGGTGAATATAAGCGATAAGGAGGAATAAAGCCTGTAGTTAGGGCTCATTTTGTATGGTACGGTATGTCTTGGGGGTTTTATGGGTTTAATATATTCTCTGCTCATGCTGGATCTCAGCACAGACCTCCAGATGAGAATATCTACTTGAGATGCAGGTTGCACTACAACTCATTTATAATGAATATAACAACTTGTGAAGTGGATTTAGAAGTCATTGAGTTATAGATTATTTGGGTAAACGGGGCACAAGCACTGCAGCAAGAAACCCATTTAAATATTAAGGAGAGCTATAAACTGAGAAAAGAACTGATGACAGGGTAATATCATGTCAGAACATGCCCTCCAGAGAGGGACCTCTACCGTGTATTGATCTGAAAGAGCTCCAGAAATCATTCTGAAAACCCATAAAGCTCAGACATAAATGCGGTGAGAAAGGTGAGCTGCAAAGACCAGCAGACAGATGGGACACAAAAGCTGGGCCAAACCCTGCCAGCCTTATCTCATGAGCAATCCCACAGTGGGTTCCCCTGGTCTGTAGCATTCCCATCGACCCAGAGTTAATCAGTGAGCAGGAGTGGAAGAGTCATTCCTTTGGACTGAAAAACTATTTCTCGAGGATTTTCACCCTCTGTGTATCAATTCCATTACTGTCCACAGGCAACTTCCTTGGTTTAAAATAGCATGTTTCTGGAGAGGTAAAAAGATGTCTTGTAGGCATCTCACATCCAAGGGTTCAACTGGCATGGAATAAGGACCACAAGACTAACCCTCGGCTGGAAATACCATATCCAAGGCAAATCCTGCCAGCTGGACCAAGCACATTTGGGATGCTATTAAAGTAAGGGTGAAGCCTTATTGGTTTCAGTCTAATACTGGTGGCAGGAGTAATGAGATTGAACAACACTACACGGTGCTGAGAGCTTTTGGAGAGATGCTGAGAACACTCTGGGCCTGCTGAAATTGTACAATTTGTGGCTGCTCCAAAGCCACCCAGCAAAGCAGAATCTGATACACACAGCCAGAAAAGCATGAAGGGCTTCATGCACAGCAACTGAGATGCATAACCTGAATACAGCCATTGCAGGTGGTCACCATTACTTGCAGCAGCACTCATCTAATCCGTATGTACCCACACAGGGAAGGGCTGCAGAAGCAGGCTCTGGCAGAGGACTGAACAGCAAAAGCCTCTACAGAACAACCAGAGAAGGAAAACTTAATGATAACTACTAGTCATCCAGTATTTCTACTGCTGGTTCTTTCGAAATGTGCCCACAACATAAGCAGCAAACAGGCTTTTCAGACTTGATTGGTGCACAAACTGTGTTTAGTTCATGAAAGTTTCAGGGCCCCTCCAGGTGAGGTTGTGTGATTCAGCAGGAACAACTTAGCTAGAGAGGTGAGTACTAGCCAATTTAAGGACGTGTAGCTCCTGAAAAACAAGATGTTCCTGTTTGGCATGCAATTTGAAATACAAAAGCACTGTTACAGTCACTTATTTTGAGTTTGTCCTCTTCCCTCCCTCCTGCCCTTGTTTAGAGAATGCTCTCCCATTTTTTGCAGCATCAGGGAAAACAATCTGCATCTGGCTGATGGGGCCAGAAGCACCCGGCACCACCTACATGAGGCTGGCAGTTGCTTTTAGCATGAAAATTGAAGCATGCTCTTTGGATGATGAAGCACTCTACCCAACTGAAAAAATGCTGAGGAGCAAAATTCAGGGTGAAGTGCAGGAAACTGTGAAGGTGTGAACTGTTGTTCAGTGAGCACAAAGGGAAACACAGTCCCAGTGAGATGGGGACTGGGGAGAATGAATTAACTCAGTCTCAGTGCTACACCTAGTCTTATACAATTTATAGCACGACATTATAACTGGTAATAACAATCTAATGGGAGGGCATAGCTGGCACTTCTGAAACTCCTGGATCTGAAGGTCACTCGTTTTATCATCGAGACAATCTTTTAAAAGCACTGTTGGTGTGAAGCATTAACGGGGAGGTGATCAAGGCTTTTAATCTAAAGCCTTTTATCCACAGCAGTCTGCGGTGGCGCATCTCATGCACCTGAAGACTGGGACGCCTCACTGAGCAAACACGGCGTGGTACTGGCCCCCGAATCAAATTGCCCAGACATCCAGGAAGGAGCTTCTCGCTCCATTACTCCTCTCGGGCTGCCATCTGCGGGGGCGGCCGGCGGAGCGGCGCGAAGGCAAATTCCTGCGCACACAGCTCCGTCCAGAGCGTCTGCTGCTTCTCCACCCGGGCCATGCTACAGCGGAGGCACCACGCCAAAGGGGTGGCTTTTATTAGGGCCAGACCTCTCCTATAGCAATTAGTGGGCAAAGCCTAATAACAGGATTAATTAGGATATTGCCAGAAGAGACTAATTGTCTACTGTAACCCGCTTCTTGGCTGAAAGCTTCTCAGGGACTTGTATGAGAGCTCTACAAGCCAAATGCAGGCACAGACCTAGAATGAAGGTGAGAAGGAAAAGCACAGCACGTAAGGAGCTGTGAAGAGAGGGAGGGGAAAAAAAAAGCTCTCCATTCATGGGACTTCTGGGCCCCTCAGTTCAGGAAGGATATTGAGGTGCTGGAGCAGGTCCAGAGAAGAGCAACAAGGCTGGTGAAGGGACTCGAGCACAAGTCCTATGAGGGGAGGCTGAGGGAGCTGGGGTTGTTTAGCATGGAATAGAGGAGGCCCAGGGGAGACCTCATCACTTTCTACAACTACCTGAAAGGAGGTTGTAGCCAGGTGGTGGTTGGTCTCTTCTCCCAGGCAGCTATCAGTAAGACAAGAGGGCATGATCACAGCTTAAGCTGTGCCAGGGAAGGCTTAGGTTAGGTATTAGGAAGAAATTCTTTACAGAGAGGGTAATCAGGCATTGGAATGGGTTGCCCAGGGAAGTGATGGATTCTCCATCCCTGGAGGTTTTTAAGATGAGACTGGATGTGGCATCAGTGCCTTGGTCTAGTAACCACAGCAGTGTTGGATCAAGGGTTGGACTTGATGATCTTGGAGGCCTTTTCCAACCCAGCTGATTCTATGATTCTATGATTCTTTATAAAGTGTACAGACAAGGTCGCACTGAGCCTTGCCGAATAAAGACAAACCAACACCAACGGATGACACAGCTCCCTCTCTGATAATATTTCATGAGTTCCAGAACCCACAGTTTTCTAATGGATGTGAGTAATTTATATTTGAATTATCCAAGAAGAACAACAAGACAGCACTGCTATTTTTCCCCTCAGCTGTTACACTAATTCCTTTCAGGCCAGAATTAGAAACATGCTAAATACAATTAATCTAATGCTTTACATTCTGTGTTTTACCTTTTACAGCCACTTCAACTGAGGAGACACATTACTGCCTTATTAAAAAAAAAACAAAAACATTGCTTTCTGCAGGGCTTTTTGCATGTACAGAAGCAGAGATGTATATACACAAACTGAACTTTTATTGCTCTTCCACTTTATAAAGATCCAGGGATTGGAAATTACATTGCACTTTAGAAATGGGAATTACTGGATATTCCTTTTCTCCAAGATAATAAGAATGAGATATTCAGTTAGAGTTACATCCAGAAAATTTGGCCCTTAGCATTTTGCTGTTGCCCTCAGGTTATGAATTAGAGATGTCCTAAGACAGTAATACAATTCCACAGTACATTCATCTCAGTCCTGCATGGGACTGCATGGGAAAAACACACTCCAGTTCCATACAGAACTGTGAAGGTTTTCAGAAACGTTCTTCATTCCAAACTGTGGCAAGAGGCCAGCACTTCAAACATTTTTGGTTACAGTGAAATCCCCCAGGACCTCAATTTGGAAACATCAAAGCACAACATGCTCCCCAGCATTCTCCAGCTGCTAGTCTGGCAACCAGCAATGAAACTGTAGCTGCTGTGGATTAAAACTGGCATGGTTTCTCTCTCACCTATTCCTTAGAAACAGTTTAAAATCCATTGTTGCTGCATCTTCAAAGGCCAGTACCTCTGAAAAGCACATCACAATCCTCAAGTGTGAATCAATGTCTTTGAACTTTGGTGACTGGGGCCAGCACCTCCTTAGGCTGATGGGGTGCTTAATCCCACCTGGGATTCATGGCTCAGCAGGCTGATAAGAAGCCAGACAGGTGAGCTGTCTGAGGAGCTGCCAGGTGTTCCTTGGATGAGTATAGCCTTGAGAAAGACCTCCAAGAAAAGTCCAGGCCCTTGAGGAAGTACAATTAGTCACCAAAAGCTCACTCTCATCCTTGTCTCGCCCACATCAAGTGACTGCAGCAAATCCACCAGGGGGAATTGCACACTATCCACTTTCCTGTTATTGTGACACTGCAAAGAGCTCAGGTCACACTAATTTCTGCTTAATGTTTACTGTCCGCAGCTTTTAGCAGCAGGATTTATCTTACCAGGTGCATACAGCTTCCCTGGAGAAAGAACCTGTGCTAGCACCAGTCGGGTGTGTCATGGAGAAAGATGACACAGGACAAGGCAGAGAAGGGAAGAAGACAAGGAGAAAACAAGTGGAGAGTAGTGGAAACTGATAAAAGCTAGATGTGAGAAGGAAAAATCTGGAATAATCATAAGAAAATTCTTCCAGTTGGCTAGGAGTTGCCATTCCCTCCTGAAGGGCATATGATAGAGTAACTGTGTGTAAGGGCAGCACTCACCCTGGCTTCCACCATGCAGCTGTTAGAAGAAATTCTGTTTCAGGATTGGAAGAGAACTTGCCAGTCTCTCTGCCCAAGCCTGACACTAGGACCTGATTCCCTGGCTCACAGGAAGGCTGTTGAATAAATACAGAATACTCGCTCCATCACCTGAGCAATGAGGCTTTCCAGCAAGCTGAGCAATTGCTCTCCATCCTGACAACCAAGCCAATTGCCAACCATCCCTCACCACAAAAGTTTTGTTAACACTGCACATTTGGGCTGTTGGATAATCACACGTTCTCCATCCCTTCTATTCCTTCTTTCACTTATCCATGTCGATATTTCATTGAGTTACAGCAGTTACTCTGTTCTGCCTTCACCTTTTCCCCCCCTACAACCAGCATTTTACTAAAATGATCTATTTGTTTATTCTGGTAAGGTTTTTCCCCACTATGAGGCCAGGCAAGAAGGAAAAATAAGCATAATTTAGAAAAATTTGAAATTTCTGAAATAGATGACAGCTGAGAAAAGACTGGCATGTTAAATCATACCACTTCACAAACACCCTACTCTCATTTAGGCTTGACAGATGCAAATGCCAGCCAGGTACTACCTACTAGTAATGCTGTCTTTATTTATGCAAATACATAATACAAAATCCTTTTCATGTACATTAGCCATCTGAAGAAGAGTGGCTCTCTAGCTGCTTTTTTTCCCCAGTTTTTCATTTATGTCATATACAGCAGTGGGAGGACAGGCTTAACACCTTCTTCAGGTTAAATAGCTAAGAGATCATCAAATGCTCCTAAATCACGTCACAAGTTCTGCCAGTGCCCTGTCCTGAATAACATATATTTTTTTTATGCAACCATGAATCAAAAATACCGATTAGGCCTGCAGTAACCACAGTGATGAAATATCAGGATAAGGGTGGTCTATAAGAAAGCCAGTCTTTGCAAATGTACAAGGTATAAAAATGCCTACCAGACAAAATCAGAAACTGAAGGAACTTATCCATTTATAAACCAGGCAAAAAATCACATTCAGCGCCAGATTGAAATTCAAACTGAACAGGAGGTTTCAAGCCAACTGCCTGGTCCACCAAGAAGCAACACCTTCTGCTCCACATAGCAGACTCCTGGTTATATTGGCAGGCGCAGAGAGATCTGCTTTGGGCACGGCACTAAGGTCACGGCGCCAGTTTACTGAAGGTCACTCTGAACACAATATACCCCAGAGACTTTGGTTATCTCAGCTGAAAATTGCAGGGAGTGGAAGGATGGGATGGTGAAATGCTTCAAATAAAAAGGTCTCCAAGTTTCAGGTTTTTCACTGAAGTAAGATTTTCTATTAGGAGAATTCCCAGCTGCAGTCTGAGACCCAGTGGCTGCCCCTTGCTCACAGTGTGGTTCACTCAAACAAGCAGCTTACAAACCATGGTATTTTCTTATACAGTGTGTGAATGCCAAGAAAATACTCGGTCAAAACTGGTTGTTTAGGAGGTGGGAAATTGGATTTCTGCTTAGAGCTTTGTGGAGGATGCCTTGCACAGGGAGGAGGGAATGGGAGCTTGTGAATAATTCCTTACGCTGGGAGAAGGGAATGCAGCCTTGTCCAAGCAAATGAACAATCAAAAAAGCAGGGCCAAGGGATTCAACAGTATAAAAACAGGCAGCATTTTCTCTCTGACACAAGGGGTTCCTGCCACTGGGACAGTCCACATGCCAAAGGGGGAAATCTCAGAAATCCACCCTGGGGTCCAAGGATTTGTCAAGTTCTGAGCCCTTCTGTGCCAGGCACTGTGCAGTTTACAATAGCATACATAAAACCAGCCCATACCCCAAAAAACTTGTAGAGTGTTTAAGATGCTTTTATTAAGTAGTTAAAGTAGCAAGAGGGGAAAAAGGAGGGGAAAGGAAAAGACAGGTCTTGTGTTCCCTGTCTGGAGTGATACTGCGCCACCCAGTCATCCCCTCACCAAAACCTTTATCTCCCACCTCTCTCCCTTTTTCAGCCTCATGTGCCAGGTGAAACCAGTTAGCCTGTGTAAGGCTGACACAGAGGCCTGTTCTCCATCATATCACATCACTCAAAGGGCTTGGGAGAGAGAAAACAGATCCCTAGGTCTGCACCCAATTTTCATTCTGATTCTCCCTGTACAACTTTCTATGGAAAAAAACTTGAGACTTTGCATAGGTAAACACTTCCTAAAAGAAAAACCCAAGGACCTCAGGATGTGTCCTAGGGATGACAGAAACCTGTGGCATGTAAAACTGGGCAGATCCAGTTCTCTGCCTTAAGCTCTATTTGCAGCTGTACAGCTTTAATAGAATTGTTCAAGGTATATACCAATATATAATAATAATGAGAGCTAACTCAGCTCTTGTTAATTATATCATTCATTGGAGGAATGTCCCGATGTTTCAGGCATCTCCCCAAAAATGTAGGAAGAAAATAGCACACTTGCTCTCTCCACTTTCCTGTTAATTCCAATCAGTTGCATGCTTTTCTCAGGTCACTCAGGTCTGCTGCTGTGTGGGTAAGAGAAGCACTTGTAGAGGGACAGAAAGATGTTTGATGTGTCCTGAGAACTGCAGGTAGTTTCCACACTGCCAAGCACAACCAAAAGCCTCAAGGGCAGCCATTAGGAGAACCACAGGTTTATGCCTGCAGCAAGCTGTGGCTGTTCCATCCCAGGACCCTCAGAGATGCCAAGACTGAGCCAATATAAAATCTACCCAAGAGAAACGTATCTCAGAGCAGCAGCTCCAGTGCTGTGAGCTCCACAGGGGCAAGTAGGGCAGCAACCAAGTCCAAAATCCCACACATGACCCCTCCAAATGTTCAGCTGGGACTGCCAGGCAGTGCTATGGCCAGGTCCTGAGGAGGTGTAATCTCTGGAGAGTTGCTCAGAGCCTTTTACCTGTATGGCCCCTTGTGAGACCTCATGGTATTCATCCCTGCCCAGGAGATGCTTATATACTGATAATGTCAAGACTTGGGCTAGCAGGAGCAGGGGCACACAGTATCTAGCAAAATTATGACGGCAGCAAGTAAGAGCAAATGTTAGTGTGCTAGACACTGTACATAAACATATTCAATACAAAATTCTGAATATATAGGTTGTGAAATTGTATATAGGACATTAACTACATAGAATACCAAACCCTGCACTAGAGTGCCCCTTAGATTGCTAAACTGTGTCAGCTCCACTGCATTTCAGACACACTCAGATGAGGGCTCAGACAGGGATGTTTCCCTCCTACTCGGCAGTGTAGCCTATCCTCTGGGAAGAGTTCAGAGAGAGGTATTCCTCACTGCAGGGAAAAGAGCTGCACATTTTAAACCTACCTCTAAATAACCCTGACAGTCTCTCCAAAAAAAGGATTTGGCTTCCTTTGGCAGCAACTTCTGCTGCACACCCAGACGCTTTCTGTGCCCGCCCCAGCAGGCTCAGCCCAGCCCAAAATCTGTCAGGGTCTCTGACAGAAGCAAACCCCAAAGAACAGTCCTTCACTTCTCCTCCAGATGCACAGAAAAATCCCTTCCTCTCTGTGATGCAAATTACAGTTCTCTCCACACCTTTCGCACTCCCTCCCCTCTGCTACCGTCCCTGGGCTCAGCTGCCACCAAATTTGACTGATGAAAGGTGACAGCTCTATTATATTAATTCCCCCCAGAAAACAGAGAAAAGTCTCACATGCTTTTCATATCAAACACATAACACATTTCAGAGTTTCTTTGCGTGCTCTGGCTTCTTTCTGCACGAAACGTGGCCGTCGAGCGGAGTGATCCCCAGACTGGGGGAAGCTCTTGTCAAACAAATGGCAGATTTTCACTTATTCCTATTTTCATATTATGCACCCATGCAAGATTAAGTGTGTTCATGCTATCTTCGGCTGATCCAGTATGATAGCTGCCTGCAGCTGCTCCAATCTAATACGCCCAGGCCTTGTCTGTATGGCCTGAAAGGTGTGTTTGTAGAAGACAGCCTTAGGCTGTAGTGCTCCAGTACATGAACTCACACTGAAGTCCCTGTCTAATCAGAGCATTAACAAAAGCCAAAGCCCCAAATTTTCCCAAAGTAGGACTCTTTTGTCTACAAATTGTCACACTGTATAAACTCAAATTAAAACACCTCCTGTAATTGCATCTTCATTTTAATGACAGCCTGCTTTCATTCTCACAATCCTCTGCCCATTGCAGCACTGTGGATGGTTTTTACAGCTTAAACACCATCTTGATATCAGCTAATTGCACCAATCTGCGAAAAGTTTCTCCACATGACAGTAATTCCCAACAAACACTGTCATTTGATCTCATGTATCTCCAGTCTTTTTCTTTAGTTCCTTTTTACAAAGCCTGTGCTATGGTTTGTCCCGATACTGCACCCTGCTTGGTAGAAAAACTCCTTCTCCACAAGATTAACCACAAGGAAAAGATCTGGACCAAAGAATCCATCTCGCCTGATAAAAAGGTTATTTTATTGCCAAAACTTTGCAATTTATTCAAGCCAGAGTGCCCCAAAGCAGGTGGCTTTCTCTAGTGTCTTTAGGAGTTAGTGGTTTCCCCCCACTGCATTTGCTTTCTAAGCAAGGCAGCTCACACAGCCCCCTGCCCCAGGCCAGGTCTTTCTTGAAGGGCATCCTCAAACTCACAGCCATCTTTTCAGCATCTTCCCCAAGTTTCCAACCAGGCCCTCTGTCTCCAGAACAAGCTCAGTCCCGGCAGAAGCAAAGCAAATGTCCTGAGGACACACAGCCCACGTCAGAAAACTGGCCGAGGCAGCCAGCTTTGTAATAAGCACAAGTCAGTCAGAAAAGCTGAAAACACTTGACTGTTGTCTTCTCCCCCCATGTACAAAGGAAGGAGCAAAGCTCCCAGACTCCGGTCGCAGCCCGAGGACTTGGAGGCACAGCAGGTCCCAGACGAGCCCCAGTGAACACAAGGCAGCAGGATACGGAAACTTCCCTTGGCAGCCAGACATGCTTTTTACAAAAGCAGGGGAACTAACTGCATTTTGCCACTCCTCAGTTTTGGGCCAGTTCCCAAAGGCTCTTTGTGCTGTGCCGGGTGGAGGAAGCTGACCACCCAGAGGAACAAAGGGCTGGGGAACAGCCCCGGCTTCGGGCTGGTGCCGCTCTCCTTGGCAGCAGACTCTTCCCTGAAAATCCCTACCAAGACTTTTCCTTTAAGACTTTGTCCAAAATCCTCCCCAGTTTGGGTACTGCACATCGTTCAATGGCCTGGGAGCCAGACCCTCCCTTACATTACTCTACTGGCCACAGCGGTAGGGAATGGCTTTACAGCAATTCCTGGGAAACTGAGAGGAAAAGCAACGGGTGGTCAGACATGCATCACCTCATTCACACAGTTTTCTGGTACAGGGTCCAGCCAGTGCTGCTGGAAGTAGGAGTCGGACTCTGACAGAAGAAGATTATTTTAAAATCTAACAATGAAAGACTGTTCTTCTCGTTACAAAGTGAAAAAGAGAGTGAGAAAGGGAAAGTCTCTTCTGCAGTAGTTTCTCAGTCACGAGAAAGAATATGAACAGGTTTTACAGGAGCAAAAGGGGAACTGGGGTCACCCCGTTACTCTCATACAACACTTTGCTACAGAGAGCAGCTGCACATTTAAAGAGTGATTAAAATGGACGCACAAGCAGACACGCACATTTATTCGGCACTGCTCCTTGGGGCACTGCAGCCAGAAATCCCACAGAGGAGTGTCTCTCCCTTCCAGTGCGGCCCCCTACCCAGATGGGCTGGTCTGGGGAGCTTCATGGGTCCCCAAGCACACAGGAAAGCAGGGCTTGCCAAAATGAGTGGTCTCTCTCTGTCAAACCGCATCTGTGGCTTCCCCTCCCCAGCACAGTAACACCTCCCAGCCCACCAAAGTAGTCCTTTGAGTGTGTCAATGAGACCAAAAACCTAGCAAAGAACAAGGCAAACTCATTAAGCTGTTTTTACAGCAAGGAGAGACCCTCCAAAGTAACTTCACATGGCCAAAATGGTCAGCAAAAGGACAGCCTTCAACCGCCACCCATGTCTGCTGGCCTCAGAGGAGTAAGAAAATCTCAAAGCTTTTGGATGACAAACTGGAACATAAACGGAACATCTGCATCTAAGTCAAGCACAGGAGGCAGTGTGGGTGAGCAGAGGACACGGAAGCACTTGGGAACAAATGCTTTCTGCCACGGCTCCAGCGCTGATGAACCACACAGCGTGTGGTAAGTCACTCCTGTTTCCAGCCTACTCCAACCCATCTTGCTGTAGCAGGGCAGTGTGTGTACAGTGTCTGGCTGGAAGCTGGGTCTGACCTTAACTGGGGCAGGGGCTCACTTGAATTTACTGGTTCAGGACATTCATCTGCCAGTGTGCTTGCTAAGGAAGAAGGTACCACACACTCAGGTCATCCAAACCCATCACACAGGCCACTTCTTCGCCAGGCCACTGTAGCACCACCTGTGCTACCAAACCCAAGACTGAAAACCATGAAAACAAGTTTGTTGGCTGCCAGAAAAGTAGAACACTAGGAAACTCATGCACCATGGCCAGTGCACTATGTATTTAGAAGGTCATTTCCTTGCTGCTGGGGAGATGCAGCTCTGCTGGGATGGGGATTTTCCTCCCTGTCACACTCCTGTCCCAGGCCATGCAGCCACAGCAGGCAGTGATAATGGAGGGGTGAGACTTTGCAGCCCTCTCTTTTTGGCCTCCTTGGGAAGCCTGGGGCTGATATATTCAGTGTACCCTCTCTGTTTTCTCTGTTAGCTACCTGGCATTAATCTGTATATTATGAGTAACAGTTCAGCCGCTGACTTGGACAAAAAAGTGGGGAAGACCAGAATGGTGGTTTTTTCACAGCTGAGAGATCCCACATGCCTGAAGAATTTCCCTCTGTTGCTCTATTAGTAGCAGTAGGAGTGAGTGATGGGGGCAAACCTGTTATCACATTACAGTCTGAAGCTCCCAGCCTTCCCACTGGATGAGGAGTGTAAACACCTCTCCCTCGCACCCCGTGCCCCAGCATACGGAGACCGGCAGCTCCACCGGGGAGGTGGCCAAGGAGAGGTGGAGCAGCATGGTTTGGGTTTCCTGCCAAGGGAGTGCAGGGACAATCCAGCATGTTGAAAAATGATCAGAGGGGCTGCGCTTCAAACTCCCCCTGCTCTGTCTCTATCAACTCATTCCTCATCCAGCTGCTACAAAAATACTCCTGGAGTGCTCAGGGGTTGTGCACTATGGTTTGGCTGTTTTCCCATTCAGTGAGGCCTTTTTAAAAAAAATATTAAGGCCTTAAAACTCCTACTAGAACTGGGTCCTACAGCACAAACCTTCATTGTTACAGCTTAGCTACCAAATCATTGCATCAGCCATCACAATAGCCTGGCACCAACTAAAGAAATACGGCATCTTCTCCTTGTGCTCAGTTCAGAGCACAGATGTCAAAGTCATCGATGGCTGGAGCTGCTTGGAGATTTTGGGATGAGACCACGGTTTTGTCAAAACATTCAAGTCCCCTGGAACAGGATTTGTTTTATTCGAAACCTCTCCAGTCTGATAAACACTAGCTTGGTGCAAGGCAGAGGTTTCCAGTAGGTCAGCAATGAGGACTGGGACCAGTTTGAAAGCAGGTGATGAGTGCAGACAAAACTGCAGGGCCCCAAACAGCTGTATAATGTCATTACAATGTTGGCCACCATCCTAATAACAAAGCTGCTTTCACTGAGCAGCTGCATGGTCTAGGGACATCCACTTTGCCAGAAAAATGGAAATATTTTACTAATGTTCATAGTGAGATCAAAAGCAGACATACAGAAACCAATATTTCTGGCCAAAGAGAGTGCCTGGTTTCCAGACAACTGTCTTCATGATCTCAAATCCAACTCTCTGACTCCAGTCTCCCTGCATTCCCTACATCCTCACTCAGACATCTCACCTTCCTGAGGATTAATTTTCTTTTGGCTTCCATGCTACTCTTCTGTCCTGTTTCTACTCATACCTCCCTCACAATCTCTCTGAAGATCCCACTCACCTCTCTTTTTCCCTGATGAGAAGACCCTGATGGGTTTTGCTCTTAATGCTGCCTTCTCTCACTGCATCCAAGACCACTCCCATCCCAGACACAAGTTCAGCCATCCCTTCCATGTGGGTGGCTCCTGGTTCAACCCTGACTCTGGACCTGCTCAAACAAAGTCATGCACTGTGGGACTACACAACTCTCAACTGTGAGCCTGGACCTTGTCACTGAGACAGACTCTAGCCTGTCTCTTCTTTCCGTGTCAGAGCCCAGCAAGATCACCCTTCCAGTGGCATTTCCAGCTATAGCCTTCCCAAGGATCACCACCACCAAGCTAAACCTTCCAGGTTCAGTCCAAATACAGCTACTTAAACTTTTCTGTCATTCTGAACAGCCAAAAGCCTGGCCAAATTATCAGCTTCTTGGTTACTGCAGCATCATCTCTTCTATCACTCACAAATCAAATGCTCTCCCCTTCAGAGCCACTCTGAATGCCACTGCAGAGACCCACAGTTTGCATCTCTGTGCCCTAAAAAACTCACCCCAAAGCACTAACTCCAACACAGGCCACTTCCTTTTCTCTTCCCCCCACTCTCCCCACTATATTATCCCTGGGCCAAGAGGTCACCTCTTTAGAGCTCAGCCTGAGATACAATTTTTCCACAGCCACACTTTCAGACAAGCACCCTGATGGTTTCCACATCTTGCTTTGTGAGCTAAGCTGATCCTTCAGATTCCCCTTTGCCATAACACCTCCAAGAACCTGAATCATTCATAAGCTTCTGCTGAGGTGCCACCACAGCCTGGTATCATGGCACTGATTCCATCTGCTGCCTCATCTGTCTTACCCTGCCTGCTGTTGCTACTCCTGTATTTAGACTGCAAACTCTGAACTGCACCTGACACCACCACTTCCTAACTGTGTTAAGAAAAACAACTGATAATAACATCATACACCTATCCAGACCAGCGGACTTAATTCAGTTTTTGAAAAAGCTTTAAGGCACTTTATATGTTATCAGCTCCATTCATTCCCTAAAGCACTTCAGCCTGAACACACCAACTGTTCCCCATTACTCTGGTCCCAGTGTAGCTTCCTCAAGCCCATCAGCAGTAGTATCACAGGAGAAACTGTGACCATACCCATTTGCACTGCACTCAAAGCATGGACAGGCAAAGATCCTGTATCCTGTTAGCACTTCACAAGTATCCAAGAAAGTTTCTACATGGGAATCCAGCCAGCTGCTTTGTCCTGCTTGAGAAAGGTGTTATTGTCCTACAGCTAAAGTAACATTTTATGGGCTTTGATGGCCTGCCAGGTGTGGGGTTTCATGAGCCACATCACGATGCAGCATCACCATTCCTGGGCAGGAAGTCACTCAGCAGCTACAGTAAGCTGTGTCCAAAACAGTTACTCGTATTTATGATGCTCAGCATGTTAGTACCAAAACATCAGGCATGTTTCAATGCACACAGAATTGAGCAGAGACCAAGCTCTACACTGATTTTGTTTAATGCTGGCACCAGATCCAATTTTGATTTTGCCAAGGTGTCCAATGGTTGGCCAATGAGTGCTTCTCATTTTGGATCCAGGAAGACCAGAGGTAACTGCTCTTTCTGCTTTATGTGGTCATCCCAGCTTGTTCCTGCTCCATACACTTATCATCAGACATTGCCAGTTTGGTTTCTATGGGACCCACAGTGGTAGGAGTTGGTCTGGAGGATCATCAAGGATGGGTGTGAGGGCTACGCTGTGCGGTGAAGCACAGCCCCATACTGAGATGCCTGCTCCTTATGGGAACAAAGTAGAACGCACAGCACTGCAGAGCTGCACCAGGCAGAACATTTTCCATATTGACCAGGTCCTGGCCCTCAGCATGACCCATCTATCCCACTTGCAGGACCAGCCTAATGTTGCTGTGCAGCCCCCAGGCAAACAGCCGTGTCATCCTGCTCAAAGGCACCTGGTGAGTTCCATTCATCCGATGCAGACACGCCCTCAGCCAGCTACAGCCATGATCCTGCCTGGAAGGGCTTTAAATGGCATCAGTCAGACAAGCAGATTCGAATTGGGGTCACCTCTGCCTACAGTTTTTTTTCTCCACCCCAAATGCTCTTCTTCCCACACTCTCTCAGTCCCAAAGACTCTCCCTCCCTGCTATTTTAGCAGGACAGGGAGTGCTGGAGCACCAAGCTGGGTACGTACCTTGGCTGCATCCTGACCTTGTGTTGAAATGAAACTTATTTAACCAACTTCCTACAACACCCATGTTTCCACTGGAAAAAGACATCCAGGCATGGAAAATTGATTTACAAGTCCAAAAACAAAGTTTGGGTTTCCTGTGCAGGGTAGTTTGCCTTAGCCCAGAAGAAGATTATGGAAAAAGAGGTAGGAGAGTGCCAAGCTGAGCAGACAGCTAAAATAAATGCCAGAGGCCAGAGACCACTGTGCTGTTGGGCACGTCTGCATCTGGTCATCAAATGTTCTATGAAGAAATGGCAAAAGGTAGTGCCCAGTTTGTGGTGGGAACCACCACATCCTACGAAATAGGTACAACTCAGGGCAGCCTGGAGATGGGGCTGTCACAGCAGTGAGCAAAGCCTACAAGGATGGCAACAGGAACAGGACTTGGACCAAGAAAAATCCTCAGCTGCTTCTGTCTAGATGTCAAGGAGTTAAAGGAGGAACATCAAGAGGCAACATCAGCCAACAGAGGCAGGCAGGCACTGGGAGCAGATCTCCTGCCAATAGTGATGATTCAAAGATGACACAACCTTAGTTCAAAGCCAGGTATACTTGAGGGATAAGGGCACCTGCTAGACCACAACAGACAGTAAAAGCTGTGCCCTTAGGGTGGCCAGCATACTGGCAACCACTGCCTCCAGCAAATCAACAAAGTCTTGTACCTGAAATAAATAAATATATATTGCCAAAAGATACATTAGGCTGCTTCTAATAGGGAAAGTTGCAGAACAGAAAAGAACTTGTGAGAAGCATTAGAAACAAACTAGGGCAGAACAACTGCCTTCTCCAGATATATTTTGGAAATAATTCTGCTAATAAGGAACCCGTGTTATTGTACAAGAAGAAAGTCTTTGTTATGCTATTCCCCAGCACCTGACGCACAGAACAGCAAAGGGCCTCCTGTATAAGCACCAATTCTGCCCAGATCATTTTTAGATCATGAAGTTGCTGCTGCTTCTGAGCCTGTACTTCAAAGCAGCCAGGACAAACAAAGTTCACTCAGATGTACGTGAAGAGAAGGTAAACTGCCTAGCAAGCCAAAAAATAAAGTCTAGGGAACAGAAAATAATTTATGAGTTTTCTTGTAAAGGAAACTTGCATGGATGGAGGAAACAATCTGGTATTTAGCTGAAAGGCAGCACCAGAGAAATGAGAGTCCCATAACAAGCATCACTCAAAGAGAAACTGGACTACAGAAAACAGATAAATCACTTCAGAGAAATGAGCTGGGGTGCAAAGGAACGGGTGGTGTTACTGAAAGGAGATCAGCATTTGAGTGTGAAAGAAAAAGTCCCTGCACCCTCAGACTTCCAGACAAGAGCAGATCATGTAGTCAGCTCATGAGCAGAGGAGATGACCATGGTCAGACCTGGGGACACTAACAGCAGGGTCCACATATATATTTCCATATCTGAGGAAAGCATACTGCTGTATTTGACGGGACCCAAAACTAGACAATGACAGCCTGGTGAGTGTGCAAAGAGAGGGCCTACAGCATCATTTGGGTTTCACTGTAAACACACATGCATTACCAGTTGTTCAGATACTGTGAGGCCTTCTGCAAACACATTAAGGCTCGACAAAGTATATAAGGTAGAGCTCCAACCTCCCACGTGCACACCAGTACTCCATCTAAACCTCTTCATTTCTGTCATATCCAGATAACATCTCCCCTCTGCCAAGTTTTGCCTCTGTTTCCCCTTTTTGATGGAAAGGGGAGGAAATACAGCCTGTCCCCACCACTCTGAGGTTGACTTTCAGAAATACAATAGCTTGGTCTCAAATCTCCTCAATGTATTGTATCAATTCAGCTCCACTGCCATAAACCGTGTGAATAGACCTAGGTGTGTGGCGAGACAGACAAATACAGAAGGAGCAATTCTCAGGCTATGAAAGGAAAAGGGTTGGAAAGCTCCCAAAAAAGGTCTCATGCAGGTCAAAGTGGGAAACTCGGCTCCACACTATTGTGGGAGGAAGCGGCTTCGTGTTACTGGTGGGTGAGGTGTGTGAAAGAACAATAAAATGCTTCAGCTGTGGGACACTTCAGGTTACACTTGGACGTTTCATGTCGCACCTGAATTAGTACGTCAGAAGTGTCATTTGCGATGGCAGTAATGCCACGGAGCTGCTGCGAGAAAAAGCACAGGGTTTTATTGCACAGGGTTTTATGACGCTCTCGCTTACAGAGAGGCCCCTTTACGGCTGCCTGGCACTGGAGAATGGCCTTACAGTGGGCACAAACAACATCACATTCATCTTTGTGCCCTTCACACTGGCAGAGGGCTGCAAAGGGGCCCTGTAGCAAAAATAAGAACTCAGTCCAACCTATTGTCTTAAGGAATTATATAGCCTACATCACCACAGTAAACATTTTCTCCCACAAGAAACTAGGTTCAGAGGACAGTTTCACAAGAAACACAACTTCAGCATGCATAAACTATAAGTTGCTATGTCAGTTTTGTCATTGGGTCATCACAAAAATTTCCATCCTGTTATGCAGCTTTGCTTTATTAGTATTTTATGAATCCATAGAGCACCTTCTAGATGCAGAGCTCAGTTTTTCAGTTTAGGTGCATCGGCATAGCTGGACTCTTCTTTTCCAGCTGAAATTGTTTTTCTCCAAACTCAGAAAAATAAAAGATAGATAGATAGATAGATAGATAGATAGATAGATAGATAGATAGATAGATGGATGGATGGATGCAGTGGTCTTCCCTGAGCCTAGGGCATCTCAGATCTAGGTTACTGCTGAAAAATTATTCATACACATTCACAGCCAATTTCTGCTTTCCCAGAAACTTCCGTGGGGGCCCGATCTTCCACCACCAACCCCAAAATGCCCTTCCTCCCAGGCAGCGCGGTCTGCCACAGGCAGAGAAAACGTTTTAAGTGGAGCTCCACCTCCCTCCACACACTCCTGCACTCCCAGCAATGCCGCTGCCAGATTCTGCCTTCAGATCCGTGAGGATACTAGGAACAGGACGGGGCGCTGAACGTCTGGCTCGCAGACAGTGCCCTGAACGCCGCAGGTCTGCACGAACGCTCGGCAGTGTGTGGCCGGGAATTGGGTTAGCATTGATTTGGTCGAGCTGGCGGGAGCATCCTTTGCTTTGCCCACAGACAGGCCGGTCACATGAGGAACAGCTGGAGTACACACAGAGCCTTCTTTAATTAAAGTGCTACTCGCCATTTTTCTGGCAGCGCTCCCAGAAAAGCAATAAAATGGCAGCAGAGAAAACAAATACTACATAACACACTTCCACTCTCCTTTATGTTCCCAAGTCTCCCTTATCCTTACTTTCTTTTTCCTTTTTTTTTTTTTTTTTTAATTTCACTTAATAATCATTTCTCATTTGTGACAGGCTAGGAAAGGAAAAGGTCAAGAGGGAAGAAAAAAGGGTCAGGAGAACTGAAGCAGCCATTCACTGCCGTTCATTATTAAACATGTGGAACAATGTACCTGCTTATTAGGACATCTCCCGCTCCGAGAAAACATCTGCAGAGCACACACACCTTTTTAGGAGATGCGTGTGCTGTGAACACACACCGGCACCTCACGGGAGCGTGAACAGCGTTCACGTGTCAGTCGTTATGGAAACATTTTACTCCCCCCTCCCAACTTTCTCCCTTGGATCTACCACTTAAACAAGTATGGGATTGTCAAAACACCAATAGCTGCTGTCTCTTCCCAAATTAGCCAAAGTTCGTTGGGCTTTGCTTTGTGTTTCTCCAACCTCCGCCTCCGATCGGAGGAGCCCAAGGAGTCAGGAGCGGTGCCTGTCCTGGGGCACACGGCCCATTTCACAGGCTCATCTGTCCCCAGCAAGAAACCTGTGCAAAGCTAATAATAGCCACGATGCTATTTTTATTGTTGCTGTTGTATTATTAGGCTCTTTTCAGCACAGGGCATGGAAGGAAAAACACACAGAACAAAAGTGTGAAACCAAAGGCAGGTACACGCTGCTCCCACTGTAGAGGAAATGTGTAATCCTCTTCTGAACGGGAACAAGGTTATCAGGGACACATGTGGTGAAACACAAAGGGTGTTTCACTCTGAGAAAACACCTTGGACTTGAGAGAAACCAGGAGCTAATCCAGTTCATGAGGTATAACTGGAGCGCGCTGGGACATGGGGTCTGAGAGTCAACCCTGAATGCGAGTAGGGAAGCTGGACCTAAACGAAAAACCAGTCCCAGATCTTCAAACCCAAAGCCCAGAATGGAGCTGATCTGAAATAAAGAACATCAGAAATCTGGATTTGAATTTTTCAGCTTGATCCCATCTCTGTGTCTGAGATTTACAGTTTGACATGTTTATATTGAAACAAGATGGCTATAAATACAGTATATTTCTCTCCCAGTAGAGTCTAAGGAGAGGAATGTTTAAAAGCACTCAGCAGGGGACTAGCACAGCTCCCAGTGAATTTAATTATAAAC
The DNA here is from genome assembly GCF_003984885.1 of Neopelma chrysocephalum. Lineage (NCBI taxonomy): Eukaryota > Metazoa > Chordata > Aves > Passeriformes > Pipridae > Neopelma > Neopelma chrysocephalum. The sequence goes on from NW_020897693.1 coordinate 50,189,085, forward strand.
TCTCCACTCTTTTACTCCAACTAGTTGAGGCTGGAAGTAGTTAGAGAGCTTTTGAAAATCCCGCTTTATTTTTGTGTAGCTATAAATCATCTATATTTATATAGTTGGATGTGCATCATAAGAACATACACTAGAACGTATTTTTATTAGCACAGATCAGGAATTCTCCATGTAGGACTTGTTTTGATTTAGGGGATGAGGAAGAGAGTACAAAATTAATTCAGTGCATAGGGGGAAAGAATAGTAATTTTGACAAAGCAAACTGGTATTGTGAATAATCAAACAAATTGTGTCACTTTAGCTCAGCTGGGCCTGAACTGTCACCTCTCTGAACTGCTGGCCTGCCCTGGGGTGCTGTGGATGGAGGGATGGACCTGTTCTCCACCACAGGCTGGGCTCTCTGGCCAGACCACGTTCTCCATCATGCACAAGTCTCTGAATAGAAGCAACACTGCTATTAACTTATTGGGCAACACTGGCCTACTTAGGAGTTTTATCAGATCTGTCTGATGATACATGGCAGGGACAAGAACTTCTTGCAAAATTTTATCTGTGGCCATGTAATCCTACGTGATTATTTTTCTCATCGTCTGAGCAGAATTATTTTGTCTCATAAGCATTTCTGGCCTTTTGCTCTGCACAGAATGAACCAATTTTAAAAATGAAAAAAGGTGGAAGGCACAAAAGCTATTGTGGATGTACAGAGCCCTTAATTATAATACTTTACCTTTGCAGAAAACTATTTTTCATTAACTAACTGAACGGGTAGTAGTGTATGATGGTGATTAAGCTTAATGGAGCTGAGACCAAGGTGGGGAAGATAAAGTTACAACTGAGAATCCACTTTTAAGTGCAAAACCAGCTTCTGTTTGGAGAGGTGTTTTATGGAAAACTGCACTGCTTCTTACTAAATGAGGCTTAAATAGGTGTAATTTTGTATGTTTTAAAATTAAGATTCCTTTAGGTATAAACCATGGAAGTTTCCATGCAATTACCACTCTTGAGGAGCAGCAGAGAGCATACACCACAGAAAATGACACTTTTTAATTTAATAAATGAGACCAAACACATGCTTTTCCATGGGGAGAAGGAAATAGAGCCATCAACGAGCTAGGTTTAGCCAAAATAACTGAACAAACTTCAAAACCATTCACTCCTGTGAATTTTCTCTGTTCCAGTCTAAGGGAAATGTTTTTCTTCCTCACCCTGGTTTTTCTGACTTGGGCTGCCTCTCCAGCCTCTCCGCCTGCCTCCTGCAGACCCTCCAGCCCCTCAGCCCTGGATGGAGACACAGGGCTGTGTATTAGCATGGCCTTTTCACCCACCTCTGCTCCCTGTATTTAATCCAGAGGTTTATCCCAGGGAGGATAAGTGCAAGTGGGAATTTCTCCACCACAGGCTCATTTGGAGTCAGCCCTCACAAGCCATGCAATGACCTGCCCCCGTTGCTCAAGCACCATGAAACACAGAAAAAGGCTATAACTTCTTCATTAACCATTGTCAGCAGACAGAGCAGAATAATAGACTGAAAAGGTGGGAAGATAATAAACAGACACCATCTCATGAGGGTGTCTTGACGAGACAAATATCAGACGCCGAACAAAATGCATCCCCTCTTAAGTGGCATTTCTATATTTAACACCATCTAAAATGTGATAATTTACACTGTCACAACATGTCTCTTAGAAACAGTCCCATTTTACTTGCAGTCAGCCAAAGTCTGGAACTCAAATTCCGACCTCCTTTCTAGCAGGGAAAAAAAAAAAGGAAAGAAAAGAAAAAAAGGAATTAAAAAAAAAAAGGGAAAGCTAACATCTGGCAGAGCTGGGTATTTATTAGACTTTATAAAACTCCACGCTTCTGTTATACATAAGACAGGCACAAAAGGGGCCCCCAAAGTGTTATTTCCCCAGCAGTGTGAAACAAGTGGCTTATTCAGTAAGTTTTCAAAGAACAGAGGCAAATGGATTATCTCAAGGAGAAGTTAAAGACAGAGAAACGCACTGTAGCTCAGTGTTGGGTTTAGCTGCTTTCTGGATGTGGAAGGGGGGGGAAATCTATAAAATCTATCATCATGGTGTCCAGCTGAGACTTTACACTTCTCAGGGAAATCTGAGCTGTGAACCACCAACAGCTGCTTTTCTCCCAACTTGTGAAATCACCCACGGAAGGAAAGTGTTTTCTTAAGAAAGTCTCAAAACACAGCAAAGAAGAGCCTGCTAAATCCTCCAGCTCCTGACGCCGGGTCAGGATGACAAGGTTTTTCCAGCCTAGCTGTGACTGTCAGGCACAATGAGGTGTGATTTGTGACCAGGGTAGTTGGGCTGGTGAAAGCCCCAGTCTAGGGAGAATTACACAGGCTTTTGCTTGATTTCCTTCATCCAACACCACTGAAACACAGGTTACCCACTCAAAGCCAAGTCCCCCAAGGGGTGCTTGACCAGTTCCTTACTCCCAGCTTTCCAAACATGGAGACAGACTTAGCCCTGACAAGAGAACAGGTCTAAGGCAGGATTGAGTGTCCTCTTCGTTTTCAACCTTGGCATGGAGCTCCTGGGATCTGCTTCAATCAGTGTGCCCAGCAGCCTGATCACATTCAAAACCAGTGTTTCATTAGGACTGTGGGGTGAAAGAAACATCAGCATTTGGTAGCAAAGTCCAGCCTGTGAGAGCCAGGACCTGAGACTGACCTTGTAACAACAGGAATAATTCTTCTACATAATTCAAAACCAGCAAATTGCTCTAAAGTTGGATATTTACATTGTTGGCTTTGGTCTTGCTGACAAGACACCCTTTTCCACTCAGGCTGCCATTAGTAAGGTCCTTCATGGAGAAGAAGGAGGGGAAGTTTGCACACTCACACCTGGATATTAACCCTTCATCTCAGACCCTGCTGCTGCTGGAACGGAGTGCAGGCAACAATTTGTGTGTGTGGCAGTGAACTGCAGGGCCCAGAAATGCTGTTTGGAAAGTAACAGGTGCTTTTAAGGCAACAAGTTTAGAGTTTGAGTTGTTCCTGGTCTCTTCAGGATGAAGGATACAAGGGAAGGCTAAGGATGAAGGATAAAGGTGAAAGATGCAAGGGGTCTGGTAAGCAGCCCCATGGGATGATCAACACTGTACATTCTAGGGATGTTCATAGGGCACAGAAGTAAGGCATCAGTACCAGAGTGAGGCAGAACTGCTGGACAGTTAGGGACAAAGTCCAGGCTGACCATGATACAGCTCCCAAAACACTTAGGACAGCTCGAGGAGCTGAAGCTGAGCCCTTTCCTGGCAGCTCTGTGCATCATCTGAGCTATATTCATTTTCCTTCTCCACACCAGAGAAATTACGGCTGCCATTTGACAAAACAAGCAGGTCCTTGACACAGAGATACCATCAACCAGTAGCACCAGTTTGCAGATGAGCTGCATTTCTGCTTGGAACAGCAGTGCCACAGGCTGGAGGAGGCAGATCTGATACAGGGAAGAGCTTTTTTTTTTTTAAGTATACAATGAAGCTGCTAAAAGATCCTGTTTCAGCCAACCTGAAGCAGTTTGGGTTGTACTTACTGAGTACTCTTAAATGTATAAATAGTTTCAGGGCATTTGGCACCTTTTACAGATTGAGACACAGCGCTGATGTCTCTCCTGGTGTAGCATCTCAGGCATCAATCTCAGTTCAAATCCAATCCCTCTTGAAATCAAAGTCTTCCTCCTCCAGAAACAGCCCAATCATCTGGCCACAGGGCATGTCCAGGGGTGGGCACAGCAGGGTATCCCCACATAACTATAATCAGTGTTTCCCTCCTGGGCTTGGCCTCACCAGGCTGAGAAAAGACTCGATCTGCCTCTTCACCCCTCTCCCCATTCTTGTTTCACACAAATGATAGGAGAAATGGAAAGCAGCCCAATTCCAAGGTACCCTTTTTGGAGAGTCAGTGACTGAGATCTGAGTCCTCGTCCCAGGTTATGGTTGGAGAGGAGAGGGTCATGACAGGTATTAGCACATATTCTGTGTGTCCAACCTTTCACTCTTATTTATAGGACTCATTTTTCGTCAAATAAAGCATCCATTTAACCCTGAAACACCTTTTTTCTATCACTTTGCAGATTCGAAACTAGTCAATTTGGGGCCAATCTAAGTAATTACAATAATTGCTTTAATGTTGAGCTATTCGCTCAACCTAAAGCAATTTATTCATTCAACCTATCCCCTTCACTGCACAGTCCAGGTTTTATACCACCCAGCAGGGGTGACACCCAGCCCAGGGTGTCTCTCCAGTGTCCTACTGCCCCTGAGGATGGTCCCCCCAGCAGGCATAGAGCATCTTTGCTCTACCTCAGGTCCTCTCAAAGCATCCAAAGAAAAAGACCAAAACAGCATCCTCCCTCCTTGTCTTATTCTGTCTGCAAGAGAGATGTGCCAGTAACCTAATGGCATCAAATTAACAAATGAACAGGTCTGGTAGACCAATTAGCAGAGTGCAGGCAATTTTGAAGCAGGCTGCAATTGTCAGCTAATGACCTTGGAAGAAGCTTTTATTTTTTTGGCTCCCTCAGAAAAGTCCATATTAAAATAGTTGATGGCTGCTGAGTGTCACTTACTGGGCTTTCATGTCATGGAAGTGCCTGGGTAGAAAAAAAGGAAAGAAAAAAAGAAGGCGCCAAAATGGGGAGGCTGAGTAGGTGTAATTCAAGCAGTATGTTTAAGAGCACTGCATCTTTGCTCAGCAGGTGTATCAGTTTCTCTCTGGGACCATTACCTTCTCAACACCCAGTAATGCACCACACAGGTGCTGGAGTGACCACGGGATGAGCTGAAAGCTCCTCCATGTTTCCCTGTGAGCCCGGGTCATCTCGGCTGCACTGTGCTCTTCCAGACTTCACCAAGGCTTTCCTTAGTGAAAGGCAGCTGCCTTCCTACACTGCTCAAGGAACAGCCCAGGACTAAGAGCCTTTCCCTGCCGCTCCTCCTATTTTTTAAATAAAAACAAATCAGTGTGTGACCCACAAAAAACTGTCCACCCTCATCCAGGAGTGAAAAACTTGCATGTGCCAAAGGTTAGCTACACCTCAGTGCCTGCCAGGAGAGCATGGTGCTGAACATAAGGTGAGACAAGATAGACCTTTGGACACCAGAGATCTTATTTGTGACCATGGCTCCATGTGGTTGGGGTGTATGTGTATGATGTTATCTCACTTCCCAGCTGGTCCCTCCCCAGGAGCTGCAATCAGTCCTGCAATTCAGACCAGCAAAAGAATTAACAACCAGTATCACATGAGCCCTCTGGGCTGGAGATGGAAGGCTTCCTCATCCAGAGGCTCTCCTGAAGCCAACCAAGTCCCAGCGACTTGCAACACAGAAGAGACATGACATCATTGGGAAGGAAAATCCTGAGTGCCCAGAGCATGCAGGTTTTGGTTCTCGTTCACATCCCTTCAGTGTGGCACAGTGAAGTTTCCATAAGATGGCCAGAAATATAGAGCACGTTCCTGGTTGGCTTGGATTTCCCTAATCCCTTCCTCAGACAACTGGAACCATAGGAGAGTTTAGAGAGGGAACAAAGTAGTTCAAGAGAGCAGAACCACTGCTGGTTTGTTTTCTTGTGTGCCTTCAGTTTTGATATATCCCTTTGCAACACACCCAGGATACTTCAGGTGCTCCCATATCTGCCCACACCTGGGAAGGTCATGCTGGACTCTCTGGTGGTGGTCCCTCCAGGGCTTCCTCCTGCTGTCAGTTCCACAAAAACTCCCAGGAACGAGTATCTTTGAGATCTCTATCCCTCTGTCAGCTATAGTCAATCAACTGAGGGGCTCACCCTTTTTAAAGGTCAAGAGGAAGATAAAGAAACTGTGGGTGGATAGCTCCTGCAGTTGAAATGCCTCATTCCTCTAGGAAAGCAGATTAAAGATGGGGTGGAAGGGATTAAATTCTCTGAAAATGTTTCAGAACAGATTTTCTAAGAAATATAGTGCATATCCATAACTCCTAGCAGGAAAGAACAAGATGAAAAGATTTTAATGATAATTTGCCTGGGAGGAACAAATTATGAATTACCTCTGGCTCAGATGCTCCTGAGTAAGAGATCAGACCAAAATGAGCATGATAAAGCCTTTGTAATATCTCCTTATTATGAAGTAGTAACAGCCTCATCTGTCCTACAACATCAGGGTCACAGACAATTGTGTAAATCAATAAAGTAGACAAGCATCTTTCATCTGAATCAGCTACTCTGCGTGCTGTTTATTTGGTACCACAGTGACTCAGAAAACTTAAATCTCGTTCTGTTACTGGACCTAGTCTGAGACCTCAGCAAGTTCCCTTGCCTCAGTTTCCCCACTACATAATGGGGACATTGGCGTCAACACAACTTCAGAAAGGGCTTGAAAACAGGCACTGATATTAAAAAGGTGACTGTGACAAATCTCTTGCTGTCACATAGCCTTCAGTGTTACCACTTTCACAACTTGCTATTGCAATGAAAAAAAATAACATTTCAGTACATCTCCACGTACAAGTGTAGACAAGCTTTCCTTTAGGCACCCTTGGCACTACCAGAAGCAAGGAGAGACCAAAATAAAGAGTAAAAATGGACTGCTATCCCTCCTTTAACACGGCTATCTTCAAGTTGCGGACATGGAGGTACCTGATGCCCTGGGCATGGGGTTGCCTGCACCCCCCACCCTGCCCTAATCCCTCGCTGGGGGTGGTGGGATGGATCCCGGCTAGCTTTGCTCTGCTGCTCTTCTTTTATGGAACAGTTGTCAGGGGAGTGATGAAATTTCCACAAGTATGGCACAGGCATTGCCAGTCCTTGCTCATAGCAAGGGAATCAACACCAAAACTTCACAAAGACCCTCCCAGACTTATTTTTTCTGGTCTGTTTTATGCCAAGCATTTTCATGCAGGCGCTATCCCCACATCGCATCTGGGAAGCTAAAGGGCAGAATCATTCATCTAAATAAGAAGTGTAAGCCAAGAAGTTTCAGTAAGAGAGAAGACATTTTCTGCTGAGATAGGAAGCGAGATGATGAGCTGATAAGTAGGAGGGATTTTATGTGGCTATGAATACATTGTGTTTATATGGCCTTATACCATAAGGATGAGTTAATAAACAAGATGTACTTATATGGCTATCTATCACATCCAGCTGGTGATAAGTATGTTGTAATGACATAACTATACATCCCATGTATCCAGATAAAAATGCATTGCTTCTTTTGGCAACACACTGTACTGTTTCTGGACATAAGTGTATTTACTTGGTGTTTATTTGGCATTCACCCCGTGTGTGTGTGACAAAGATTACACTTCATCTACTTTTCTCTGTTTGCATGTATTTGTACCCCTGTTGCAGACTTATTCTAATCCCTTGGGATTCAAATATGCTCTGCTCATGCTGCCTAAAAGTTCATCTGCACATCCCACCAAATATGTCTGGTTCGGAGCGCTGCCAGTCTGGATTCATGCACAGTGTGAGAGAGTTCACTGCACCATGGAAATGAACACCCTAGTTTTAGGTCATCACTTAACACAAACCAGGTTAAACTGAAGTCTTAACAAAAAAAACAAGTATTCCAAAGTAGCCCATAACATTTAAACGGTTCATAAAGACATCCAACACAAAAAAAAAAAAAAAAAAAGGAAGATAAAGGTCATTTCATAGGATTGTTGCAAGGTCAAAACCAACAGGAAAAGTCAACAGTCAACAACTTACCTCATCAGGGGTTTGCTCACAGGATGCATTTCTGCATTCTCAGTTTGCATTCACACGGATGAAAAAAATAATCAGGATCGGTGCAGGAGTTGCTTCCTGTCCTTAAACTCAAGCTCCCTTAGTCGTTGCACCGAGGATACATTGATTCCCCTCCAACAGGAGGCGATTTCGGCAATGTTCCCTCGGGCTGGTGAGAGCTCTGCTCTCTTTGGAAATGCAAATACGCAGTTGGGCGGCCAGGTGCACCCATCTCCTGTGCTCGAAAGCCATTAGCAAGTCATTTAACTACTGAAGGATAAGCTGCTCTGTTCTACCTGGGCAGGTGCTATGCAGCCCTCAGCGTGAAGCCTTTCTGCATCCTTTGTCACAGCAACACGCAAACTACCAGCTGAGCTCTGCCTCCGAGCATGCACATATGCTAATGCTCACAAATGCCTCTTGATTGAGCCGGACCCAACTGAAATCAGTCACTTTTGGATGCAAATGGCCTTGGGAGGACTCCCCCACTCCTATCTGGGACAAATATCGCGACATTCTCCTGCTCTGCTGGAGATGAATCACTTGAACTGGGAAATGTGTTGCAGGTGTGAACACCTGCAGAAGGGTGTCCTTCTGTTTTTGTGTGTGTGTGTGTGAGTGTCTATCTTAAGCAACATGTGTTGTTCATTTACAGTGAAACAACTACTTTAAATTTATTTAAAAGTTGAAGACCACTTGGAGTGTCCTGAAGTATGCAAATTAGGTTTCCATTGCTTCTGTCACAGGAAAGGGGGCTGCAAAGGGGATGAAGGGGAAATTGCAAAAATGTGCTCATTTTCAACTTTCCTTCCTCGAGATCTCAAAAATTCTGACACAACCGCCTTAGCTCTAATTCTGAAATAAGAGTTGTGTTTTAGACTTCAGTAATAGTAAGTTTTGTTTTGCTTTAAGAGCATTAGCCATGGCTTAAAACGACAAAAAGCACCCTTAAGCAACAGCTTTCAAATTTCTTTTTTTTTTTTTTTTAACAAAGAAATGTAACTAAACCACCCATTTCTGACGATGGAATAAGTGATGCAGGAAAACTTGGGTACGTACATGAAAGCAGTGAGTTGCCCCAAGGACACCACTGCAAAAGCCCTTCTTTTATACTGCCTTTGGCAGGAGGAGAAAATTTTTAAACACATTAACCAATTTAAATAGGCAAAAAGAAGGGAAGTTATTTCCTTTAGAATCTGTAATGTACTGTAAATCAAAGAAACTTTCTGGAAAACGTAGTAGACATGCGATAACAGATAAAAGACAAACCAAAGGAAACTCAACTAATTGCTATAGAAAACAAAAAAAAATTATTCAAGCTCTGGTGTGTCAGATCCCTGTTCTCTGGGAGCAGGATTTTCCTTCAAAAAGAGAAAAGAAAGAGGCATGTAGATCTGGTTTCTGTCTGCCTCAGTTCATCCAATGTGTGCCCAAAAGATAATCACGAGAATTTGGTTTATGCTGTCATTCGTCTTTAATATCTCGACTGGCCAAAGCGATGCCGAAGACATTAGGGAAAAGAGCAGCCCTATTAGCCCACCTTTGATCTTTCCTACATAAGTTATACAAATAAAACACTGCACATTAAAATTGGTTTGGTCTTTCAGTTTGCTATGACGGAGTCAATGCTGAAGGACAGAGATGGCTGAAAGGAGAGAGGGTGCTGGGTCAGAGGATGCAGAGCTTGCCTGATGACATTTGAACGCTGTTTTATGAACCAGACACCAGCTGAAGTTCACAGACCAATTTTACTGCAGTGGTGAAGGTGTTGCCCACCCAGCCACAGTTAGCAGGACTCCTGTATGAGGTGTAGGGCTCATGTGCCAGTTTACAGCCCATTCATCATCATGGCCAGGCTTCATGAACGAAGATTTGGGAAGGGCACTACCCACGTTTGTTACAAGCACGCTGGTGGCTCATTTATATACTTGAAAAATGCTGTTTCTCTTTGTTGATGTTTTAAGTATTGAACAACCTGCTCAGCCAGCTCTGCTTCAGGAGGGGCCACACCAGGAAGAGGAGCTTTGTGGATAACTGGGGACAGAACCCAGATTGTCTCCCTCAGCCCACCCTGACAGGTAGCGTGTGTCACAGCTTAGTTTTGCCTGTCTTCACCTGCTTTTATCTACAATGTGGGAGAAGGATCTGTGATTTAAATGTCTGAGACCATCACTTCAAATCGCACATATCCCTGCTGGGAGCCTGAGACAGGTGCCAAGGATGCTGTTTGATAGTCAGCAACATCAAGGCTGACTCAGATGATGAGAGAAACCCATTCTCTGCTGAAATCAATGAGATGCCTTTGCAAAGTGCCCTACTGTTCAGTTTGTGAAGCATAAGACCCTGGGAAGTCGTTTGGTACATATATATTTTGTTGGCATGTTTCATTACGTAGCCACTTGACATTTCCTCCACAGCAGCACTGCACACCATAACAAACATGCTTGAGATGTGAGTCAATGCCAGGCAGCAAAGGAGAACATTTACTGCCTTCTCTGTCTGCAAGGTTAGATAGATGCATAAAGGCTGGGAAGAGAAGTGAAATCCATTTGTTTTAGCTGGAATCACAGTGTAGTCCCCCCATTTCTCTCTCCCACCACTGGTGATGTGCTCAGCATGGCTCAGTCCCCAGAGGTGTACTGATGATGAGGGCTGAACCCATCTGGGTTCTACAGGACATGTGGGTGCTGTAAGAGGTGAGATACTCTGACAAATCAGGTGCATCGCAGGCAAGTACTTGCAAACTTCTGCTCTTAATGCCTCTTCAGCCCTCCATTACTCACCTGGCAGCAATGGGCACAAGAAAAACCCAAGAGAGCTTAAGGCCAACACAGTAGCTCCTGCCTAGGGCTGTGCATGGAGCAATAAGGAGCAAAGTGTCTGCAATAGCTGCTCAGTAAATGAGCACCATCCCTCCACTGCATTAGCAGAGACAGGCCTTAGTGGAAGAAATAGATTGTGACAGCGTAAGTGAGGATGATATCATGGTGAATTAGGGTTGCATGAGCAACCCTGAGCTTGGCCTTCCCTAATGCTGAGACCTGAGCAATGCTCCAGGAGCACCAGTGGGATTTCTGGGGAAGCAGCGTGAAACAGCCCACACTGAACAGGACAGCAGTCACAGTGATGTGGATAAAGTGACTAAAAATACTCCAGGTTTTCTGAGGTTTATTTTGAAAACTCCTTATTTCCCTCAAAAACAGACAGCAAGGATACAGGACCTTCATAGCATCGTGCTGCCACAGATGCTACACAATTCCTTCCCACAAATACTCTGTTACACCAGGTCCTACAACATGCAAGATAACAGCTAAGCCATGGGACAAGCTGGACATCTCTGTTTATCAGCCAAAAATTATGCTTTCACTATGGTCTTATGGTTTCCTCATCTGCTTGACTTTCCTATTCTTGTCTCGGACCATCATCCAAGATGTAAAAGGTTTCTGGTTACAGGTGAAGGTTAGTTTGAGGTGTCATGCCCTGGTCTTCATGACCCCTGTGGACAGGATGAAGATGAAGACTGTAGCATGATGTGTTTAGGTCTGGCAGTGTAAAACACTTACTAATGCTCAGGACAAAGCACTAACCAGAAACATTGTAGAGATGGTCCTGATTTCTTTGGATAGACAGACACATCTGCCAGGAACAAGTCAGGCCAAAGTGACCCTGCCAAGGCCCAAGAGAGATGAGCTCCTGCTGTTCCTTCTAGCCTTTGCCTTTGTGATTTGTGGATGCTGTTAAGGCCTTGGGGTCAGAGTAGAAGTGGGGACATGGGAAGCTTTAACCTAGATGAAAATATAACATTTTAAGAATAGCCCTATTGAGTTGTACTATGAGTCCATCTCACCTGATGTCCTGTTTCCAAAATCTATCAGCCAATAGCAGACACCTGGGGAAGAGTAGGAAAAAAACCTCCTCAGAAAGCTCTGCTAGCTCCCAAAATTTTCAAATTGAAAACTTCCTGAGCCCAAACCAGCATGTCTGATGTTAGCAAACTCCAATAGCCTCTCTTCTAACTGTTTCTCCATCCCTTTTGGGAACACCTGGTGATGAGTTCCAGTGAAGCCATGAGCCAGGTGACAAACCACCTCCTGTGGTTTACTTTGAACTTGCACCCATATGGTGCAAGCTCCTAGTGCTTTGTACAGAATTAGAGAGAAAAATGTGGCTGAATGATGAATTATTCCCTGTTCCTCTGCTTCTGATGTTGCATGAACTTTGTCCCATCTTTGGAGGACAGTTGATGGTCTCTGTCTCCCAGACTGTCACTCAAGCCCAAGAACCCTCTCTAGCCAGGGGCATGTCACAAGGAAGCCATTCCAAACCTCCCCTCATCTCTGCAGCATTTCTAGATTTTTACATCTCTTTTGAGGTGGGTCTGGTCCCAGCTGCACACATTGATACCATTACAGAATGATGATGCTGGTTTTTATTCTCTTCCCTTTCAGCAGCAACATTAAAGGCTGAGTCCTGGTTTCCTGCAGAGGAAACAGCACAGGTCCACCAAAATATGCAGCCAGACTGACAGCTTGATTTAAAGCTTCTGCCACTGCATCTTTTCTGTTTCCATTTCCAGCTGTAGCTGGACTAAATGGCCACAGCAGGACCACAGAAGTGCCCTGTGGGTGTTTACAGCTTCTATTGCCATGGAGTCCAAGCCTGGGATAACTGTACCACAGTCCGGTCCACAGCCCTTCCCAAGCACACACAGCAGTGTGGGTTCAGCAGTGAGATTAAGACACATAGATGCCTGTTGCCAACAGGACCTTTTGACTCAGTTTCAGCTCTGAACAGTTACCTGGGAATATCTGGGTCCATTGGTCCTTACCTTTAGCTTGCCTCTGGAATGACGTTTCAAATTAACGCAGGTTTGCTCTCTCTGGAGACACCAGAGGATCTTCCTCTGCCACACTGCAACTGAAAAGAGAAATCAATGAAATGACTGAGACAAACCTAAATACAATGCTTTTCTCTGTAAGTTAAATATTTTCAATAGCAGTCAAAAAGTCTAGTTCAAGTCCAAATTGTTTGAGCACTTCTCCCTGCTCTCCGGGCTGTTAAAGCAATGTGCCTGTGCTGAGTTGAGTTTTACTTTGTTAACAGTAGCTCTTTCTTTTTTTCCAGACCACTGCTTCTCTTCTTCTTGGGGACATTTGCCATCTGTTTTATAATTTCACCATTATCTGATGGTAGGACTCAATGACCTTTCTAGACTTTAATTAAAGTTTCTTTCTTTTTAAATCATCTTCATCAAATTCGTGTTTCCAAGCCACCTCTCTTGTGAATATTTTATCTTTCTGACTGCAAGGGGATACATGACAGAAACATATTAATTACTTTTTGTTTTATCAAACTGATGAATTAATCTGTGATTGGGTATGAAAAGGGTAGAAAATGTCTCCTGAAGTCTATATAGATGTCATGTTAGTCATTCTTAGAGTCACTTTACAATTTTTACACTATTTGAGTTTTCAATTGCAAACAGGCTTTAGCAGTTCAAACTCAACATGTGACCACCCAGTTAAGCCTTGTTAAGCATTTACAACAGCTGGACTTGCCTACATTGTGCACAGAGCAGTGGCATCGCTTTCCTCTGCAGCATCATGTGCAGTTTTGGTCACTGCAATGTAAAAAAGACACTAAGCTATTAGTGTCCAAAGAAGGGCCACAAGGATGGTGAAGGGCCTTGAGGGGAAGCTGTATGAGGAGCAGCTAAGATCACTTGGTCTGTTCAACCTGGAGAAGAGGAGACTGAGGGGAGATCTCATCGTAGTTACAAATTCCTTGTTAGGGCAGGCACTGATCCCTTCTCTTTGGTGACCAGTGACAGAATCCGAGGGAAAGGCCTGAAGTTGTGTCAGGGCAGGTTTAGGTTGGATATTAAAAATATTATCTTCACCCAGAGGGTGGTTGGGCACTGAACAGGTTCCCCAGGGCAGTGATCACAGCACCAAGCCTGACAGAGTTAATGAAGTGTTTGGACAACGCTCTCAGGCACATGGTGGGATTCTTGGAGTGTCCTGTGCAGAGCCAGGATTTGAACTCAGTGATCCTTGTGGGTCCCTTCCAACTCGGCATATTCTGTGATTCTGTGTTTCAATGTGCTTAAGATGGTAGAAGGAGGTAACGAGGTCAGTATCTATCCCAGATTGAGGGACCAGGATGGGAGCAGCTGGGACATGAACTACAGGTAGGTGACCTCTGAGCAGCGTGGGGCTGTCCAGGCATTAGAGATGCATTCCCAGACCTACCTGGGGCCTTTCCTGGTGGCCCTGTTGGCCAGTGCTGCTGGGCTTCTCTGCATGGAGAAGAGGTACTTGGTGACAGGCTCCTTTCTCCACTATGGATTTTTTTTTGATGGCTGTTTTCAAGACAGCCAGGCTGAGCTTTAGCATCTGCGCTCCACTTCTCATCCATAAAACAGAAGGAGAAGAGGGGAACATGCTCCTCTGCATCCCAGGGAGCTGAGGATAAACACATCAAACTCTGCCATGCTGTCAGAAGCTGTGTCTGTGCAGGGACAAGCAAAATCACAAGCTTAGATAGTCAGCCTCTGCTTTTGAGTAATCAGCAGGACAGAAGTGATTAGTGTCCCCCTTTGCTAGCTTCAGACACAGACTCTTTCCTCCAGGCTGGGGAGGAAGGGAGGAACCTCGGTTGCTCTGTTTTCTCTGCTGAAGGCAACAGAGCCCCAGCGATGAACTGCGAGTGCAGGCGGGGCTGCATCTGTTCACCCGCGGTTGCTGTCGGGACTGCTGCGATGGTGCATCCCAGAGCACACACCTGTAAGTGAAAACCTCTACAAGGGCTGAGAGATGTTACTCAAATTAGGAATCACATTTCCCATTTAACTGTCTGTGGTACAATTATCTCTTTCGTGTGCTTCCGGAATAGTATTACACTTAAATATCACAAAAGACCACGCATTTAATATCTCTGTAATGTGACATATGTGGTTTTACAAGAGTATGTCCAGAATGGAATTAGAAAAATAAGTAGCCTGATGTTCAGACTGATGGTTAAAGCATCAAAAAGAAACACAACCCTCAATGACACTGCATGTCTTGAAAAGTGTAGAAATAAAACTTAAATTGAGGGAGCAAAGAGACACTGTTTTCATTAAAGCAGGACAGGGAGCAAGGATCCCTCTGCCCTCTTCTTTGGTTTGCTCCAAACTGTCTGTGCTAATTGCTGAATTGTTTTGTGCCTCAGTTTCCCCACCTTTGTGATGGGGAGGGTGCTGCTCCACCCCTGAGTGTCCTAGAAGTTCCCAGACCTTCTTTAGGGACACAGTATCTTTTTACCACTTCTGGCGCTCTAGCTGGACAGTGCTGTGCCTGCTCAGCTGTCCATTTGCAGGAGGCATCACTCTCAGTCTGCTCAGGGAGCTTATCCCTGCCCCCCTGCTCTCGCAGGCTGTACCTCTCCACGCATCCTTGCAGCGCAGCGGTGTCTCCCTTTCCCTGTTTCCCTGCCGGTACTGCAAAGCGATGCACGGGGCCTCTGGACCCTTTGGGACTATTAGCTGCTCTGAAAACAAACCTTTCCCCTCCCACGCTGGAGTCTGCTTCACATACCAGCACCTTGGGGAAATAACCCAGCTCCACTGCCTGCCGCTCACCTCCCCGAGCAGCGATCCCACTGATGGCTTCCTCCCACCACGCAGCTCTCCGCTGATTTTATGACATAGTCCAAACAAGCATGATGCACTGTGGGGGTTTGCCACCCTCCGGTTGGAGAAGGAGGAGTAATTGCATTTGTCACCTCTGATCGTACACCCACAGCCCACAGAAAGCGAGCCATTATTCTCATTTACAAACAGGCAGGTAATCTCTTCTCACATGCCCTTAAAAATCATTGGGCTATCGGAGCAGGCTGTGCAGATTAGCTGATACTGGGAGATTGTCTTCAGCAAAGCAGTAAAAGCCTTAAGTGCACTAGATTGGTTTTTGATTGACTTTTGGAGCAATAGTATATCAGAAGAATCCCAATAAGCTCTCCCAGTGGTATTTTAAGTGGATATAATGGTCAGAACTGACAGACATTAATGAGCCTTGTAGACAGGGGCAACTGTATGTTATTTAATTTCCACTAAAGAAGATATCTCAGCACGGAACCTCACATCTAACACAACACACAAATAGTCAACAGCCAGATTTTGTTTCTAAGAATACTGAAGCATAGGGTGCTCCAGTTCCTTCTAGAGTTTAAAAATTTGGGTGCAAACATCTTAAACGTCACCAGGCAAGGAATGCAAATAAAAAATTACTTCTTCTTTGGAAAGGCTGAGAGAGAGAACTCTCTTATGCACCCCACTTCCTAGCATCTAATGGTTTTCACACAAATCATTTCAAGCTGAAAATGTGAGATCGCTGATTAGTACCTGGGGAATTTCAACTTGGATATGGGAGAATGAATCCCCTTTGCGTCAAATGTCAGACAGCAAGACATGGACACCCTGCAGCTGGAGGTACTGTGGGGTTTTTCTTTGAAGTTGTGAGACTCGAACGAGAGTTTCTTAGAGCACGTGGGTTAATTACCCTGTTAGACACTACACAGCAGGTCTCAGGAGGGTGTTCTTGGCTTTGCACTCTCCCCTAATTCAGAAGGAGGAGAAGAAAATTTTGAAATAACACTTTAATGAAAATTCCTCACGATCCATAAGACATTTGCTAAAATAAACAGGGCTGGTTGGATGCTTTCATCCACTCTACCAAAGATGTAAACAGACTCTTTTCTGACTCGCATCGTTGCTGTTTTCCCATGGTTTCTTCCCAATGGACAGCAAGAGACTGAATTTTAGTTCTCTCTTGGCGGGGTCAAGTGAGGCTGTAGGCAGAACAGGCAGCTGCCAGGCCAGCAGACAGGAGCCACCACCCTGTCCATACCCTCTCCCAAGAGAGAAGCTGGAGCCAGACAGCACTGCCTTCACTGCTCCACTGCCCAGCCCATCACAGGCATCCATGCATGTTTCTGCCTCCACCAATGCTGGAGTGATCACAGCAGTGTTTTAACTGGGAGCTGGCCCAGCAAACCCACCTCCCCTGAGCTCCCTCCCATCACCTCATCCCTCTGTCTGGCAGAAACCGTTCACCATTCATCCCCTTTCCTTGTGATAGGGGGTTGAAGTGGCAGGGAAAAAACATTTTAGTACCTTTTGGCCCCTGTTTTCATATGTTTGTAGTGGATTTATGACCCTCCCTGCAGAGGTATAATGTCCTTCAGTTTCCACAGAGCTTGCAGAATAACCTGTGGCTCTAAAAGCTGGAGCTATTTTTAATGTTGTTTCCTGTTTTTTCCATATTCATCTTGGTTGTCTCAGCAGTCACCCTGTTGGTCTCTGCTCCTGCCTATCCACTTACTTGCCTGTCCTCTCTTGTAGCTTTTTAATTACATGCAGCCAAAGCCAAAGTCCCTGACAGATTTGGATAAAATGAGCCTAAGGTCTGAAGGTTTGCCTTCATAATGACAAAATGGTTGCTACAACTTGTATCCTCACATATTGTTAAAGGCAGTGGTTGGTGCCACGTGCCAGGCATCGTGCCCAGTAAATGTGCTTTAAGTCAGACACTATTTGCCACCCGGATGGGGAGCGGACTCATCCCGCCTGCTGTGGGAGGCACAGCAGATAAGAGGCTAATGCAAAATCTATAGGAAAGTAGAAGGCAGTAAATCTGCTTGTTTAATGAGAGTTTCGGGCGCTGAGGCTTGATCTGCTTTCAAGAAAATAAGGAATTAGTGGCTGCTCAATCCGTCTACTGCCAAAGCAGAAAAAACAATATTGAGGGATGCTGCTTGTGTAAGGGTCCTGGCCAAAATGTATGGAGCCCTGTGCAAATGACAGCATGTGAGTACCCTGACAGCCTGTGCCTGGAGCTGCACACATGTACACGCTCTCCCGCAGCGATCCCCAACCCACATGGCACGAGCGGATGGATGCTTTTATATCTCCCCAAGGGAAGGGAAAATGTTGTGTCAAGGAACTCCAGGGGAGCTGAGAGCATGCCTCAACACGGCTCTGTCAAATGTCTTTTTCGTATGTTGTGTTTTCAGCACACAGGCAAGGAGAAGCCAGGCCGTGGCCGGGGGTGGCCATCGCCGCAGTGCCCGGCTGCTTCTGCAAGGGCTGAAAAACTGTGCTCAGCTGCAGCTGCTCTGAGGGGCTGATGGCAACAACCCTGCATTTCAGCTGAAGTCTTGTGGGCAGGAGGGGAACATAGGACACCCTCTCGTGTCATGTTTCTCAAAGTCCTGCTTCCGGTTTGCATCCAAGTACAATGTCTGGGGGCACTGGCAGTGAATTAAGGGGTTAAAGGCTGTCTAAGAAATGTGTTTCTAATCCCACAAAACCATCACAATCTATTATTTTACTTTATTTGCTTGATTTTTTTTTTTTTTGCAGATCTTGCAGCAGTCTCTGCCCCTTAGAGACGGTCTGAGACGTGCTGCCTCTGCCCATGGGGATGTGCTGGATACCTGGGACCCAACCCATCACAACCGCATCCTCCAGGAAAACCCAAATCACGTTTGCTGAACTGAGTCCCAGAGGTTGTAGAGAGGCTTTTCTGCTTCTCTTGTTGTAGCAGAGAGCTGTGACAGCTGGGAGACCCAAGAGTCTCCATAATTCAGTGGGTTTCACTGGGGTTAGACGTGAGCTGCAAAGCCAGTGCAGGCAGCTCCTGAGCTTGCTTTGACTATATGTAGAGGATTTAAATAACAAAAGACACATACATAAAACCCCTGGTTGTCCTGCTTCCTAATTACAATCCCAATGTACTAATACCTGCCACAGAATTCAGAAAAAAAATTTACACAGGAGCAGTAATTCAACACAGTGATCTTGCTATGAAAATCTCCTTTCTAAGCCTGTCTCCTGGTGCCTCCCCTTCCCCTCCCAGTGTGATGAGAGCTCTCACCTTCCCAAAAGCATTGCAGAAAAACTCACGGTTTGTAACTTTATTTTTACCAAGCTCTCCATCCCTCAGCACTGGCTCAATGGGCCTTGTCCTTAGAGAGACTTCAGGAAAATTAACCCACACAGGAAACAGCTAAACAGGATTTGACTTGCTTCTCACGTTGGGAGTTGAATGACAGGGGAGATGTGATAAGGGTACATAAGCTCAGGAGTCATATGGAGAGGGTGAGCAGAGACTGATGTCTGACTGCCTTTCACAGCACAAGAACAAGATGGCATCAAACTGGTGGATGGCAGGTTAAAAACAAAGAAAAAATAGGGTTTTCTCAAAAGAAAACTAAAACCCAAATCCCTGGAAGCTCGTTGCACCATTGCCCTGGGGATGCTGAGGGTTTACCTGGCTTCATGGGAAGATTGCATGTCCACAGAAGATTAATCTGGGGATGGTTAAGCACACAGACACCACATTGGGCTTGGGAAGTCCCTGAGCCTTCCCAAGGTACGGGCTGGGGGATATTGAGGGGAACCACTCACTCATATTTGCTCTGCTCTTACCATCCTCCTGGTGTGAAGTGGATCCAGGCATGCCAGCCCGCAGCCTCTGGGATCCAGGGGCTGTTCCCATGCTCAGGCAAACCAAGCAACCCCACGGACGTAACATGGAGAAGACACTACCCCGGCAAGCTCCGGGGTCACCTGCAACACAGCCAGAGGATGGCGGCACGGACGGGCTTCATTAAGTGTTCACACCAAGCAGCCTATTTCACAGATTCATCAGATAAACTGTGCCGAGCACGTCTGTGCAGGCATCCCACTGCTGCTGGGCTGAGCTGGGGCTGCACCCGGGCTGAGCCCAGACCCCGAGCGCTGCAGACCCGTCCCATGGCACCATCTCCGACTGGCTTCATTTTCAGCTGTGAATTCAAAGGAAAAATAGCGTCGCGTGCTCAGACGGTGGTTTTCATTTTCCACCACTTTCTAATCAGCAACTAATTAATTCTCAATGCCCCAGTGAGGTAAATATATCTGTTTCGTGCATTAATACATATATATATTATGTTTGATCTTTCCTTAACAAGTCCCCATAGCCCTGGAAATCCACATTGAAAACAGGGAGAGGGGGGTAAAAACAGCACCAGCTTTGAAATCCAGATCTTCATTTGTATGTCAGATTGAAAGTAAAAAGAAAATAGTTATTTGGCAGGTCTGTTCCCACTGAGGGATTGGTTTGCCTCAATTTGTATTTAATAAGTGTACCACCGAAAAGTATTTAATGCATAATGTATAATATAACTAGCACTACACTAAATAATATCCTGTGACTTTAAACATTAATGACTGCATGTGACTATTTCTTTTGAATTTCAAACTACACAGAAAATATTTGTCAGCAGTAAAAATAAGCTTGTGATAGATAAATAAAATATTGGTGTAATAAACCCAAGTTATTATGTGCCTATTTAAATGCATATATACCTCTATTTAATGCAGAACAACGAACACTGTTTTTGTATAATATTCTACTAATGTGTACACTACAATATAGTAATATTCAACATCTTTTTCCTTTCAGCTGCAGAAGAATTGCCAATTCAATACGACACTTGCTGCTGAAGGATATGTTTATACCTTCTCATTTTTTTAACTTCTTGGTTTTATGCAAAGATGAAAGAAATTGTTTCACCCACATACAGACAGGATTTCACACCAAAGAGTATTTAGATGAGATAAATCCAATTATTACCATTTTATTTAACTATAGTTTTTACTTTTCTGGAAACTGTGCTCTGGGCTCATTCTCTTTACCCAAGGAGGCAACAGCTTTCATAGGAACGTTCTGGATGGCAACAAACTAAGCTCTGGAAAACACATAAGCATTTTCAGGGGCATGCTGAGATCCAGTTTAAGTAAGCCTAAGCACGTGCAAGAGGCTGGAAACACATTTAAGTGGTGTCCTAACTAGGGCTGAATTGAATCAACTTCTTGAGTGACATCTGAGTTGGGACTTAAGCTCTTCTATTTTTATTTTATTTTTTTTACTTGGATCTCATATCACAGCTGGCAAAATAAGATGCTGTGCTAGAGCTTGGATGCTGTGCAACAAGCAGACTTTTCACTATGATGGTTATGTAGATCAGAGTCTAAAAGTCTGACCTTCCCCAACACTTTTTAGTCCTTCTGTTGCTAGGAAAATTCCTGGTCTCTGGGAAGCTGTCCTGAGTTGTCACAGGAGACCATCCTGAAGGACCTGCTGCTCTTCAAGCAAAAGTCACATTTGACAACACAAATGTCAGTTCACCCACGGCTTTCACACGGGGCATGGTGCCAGAGGCAAGACCTGGGGGCATCAGATTGGGTACTCCATGTAGGAAAACCGGCCAGGAATATTAAAGTGCAAAAAGAATTTACTAAAAAATGAAGTTTTCAAGATGGTCAGATTTTATTAGCTTGGACTGAACTTCTTGGGTATGCTCCAAATTAAAAAAAATACAAATGAGGGGAGTGGAATTCTTGGAAATTCAGGCATGAAATACATGGCTTTGTTTCAAACTTCATAATGAAAAAATAACAAAGTCAAGTATCTGAGCAGTCAGACTTTATGTTCTCAGTAAAACAAAATATTTTGCTTAATATTTCACCTTGCAAAAATACTTAAAAAAAAAAGTAGTTTGAATTGATCTAACCTAGGCTTCCTTCACAGTTTGGCCAATGAACAAAAAAACAGAAATCCACTGTTTGCACAGTTCCCTTGTGTTCATGTGGACATCCTATTTTGTTCTGACCCAAAAAAGATTTTTCACTCCTCTGATACTCAGTAAAAGGGAGCACTGATGTCTCCTGTCTTGCCCAGCTCCTCTCAGGATATGGAAGCTGGGCACAGGCAAGTGTCTCAAGCATCTTAAAAAGCCTCTAGAAATTCTGTTTCCAAAGAAAAGTTAAAAGTATGGAACAAATGCAGATGAAGCAGAGATATTTTCTGGAGTTTGCTGAGAGTCTGGAACAAAGATCTATGGGGTGCCTCGCTCAGCTGATGGAGGGATGGCTCTTTTTACAGTTCTTCAAAGTAGCATAGGAAAAATGACTAAATTTATAATCTGACAATCTACTTAAATAGCAGTAGGTCAAGGACATATTCGTTTTGGTACACAGAGGCCTTTACAAGCCACTCAAATTACAAACGCTATGAAAGTGCTGAGTTATCTGTTGGTAAGTGCAGTTTTAACCCGGGGCACAGGCATTCTTGTGGCACACAGTTGTCAGGGTGGGGTCATAGTCAGGAAAAGATGGTTTCTGAGGCATTCAGGTCTGTGCCACTGCCTTATTACACGAGAACCACTGATAGCTCTGAAGTATGGGCCACATGCTGCTCTCTGTTATACTGGATTAAATCTGTAACCCATAGGGTGCTAAATCTGGGTTTACACTTGCTTTGAAAATGCAGAGTCTGGTCTCTGCCCCTGCAAAGTGTCAGGAGGTGCAAACACTCCAGACAGGCAGTGCAGCATCCCCGGACTGCACTGAATGCAGCATCCTCTGCAACCCAACCCTTGTTCACGAGCACCCGGCCGGTTTTCCAGCCAGTCCAGCAGAAAAAAATTACAACAGAAGACCAGAAGCATTCCCAAACCACAAACTACGCAGTGTTTTCATATGCTACTCTACTGATTTTAATGAGGTTTCTTCAAAGAGGTACAGTGGACACTCTGTGCACTTACAAAGAGCCGTGTAACCTCCGTCACCTGAACTTCAATTATCCAATTTCCCCGGCACCGGGAAAGGCAATGCATGGTAATTACATCGAAAGTTATTTTAGCAACTCAATCATTCAAATTTCACCAAGCTTCTCATAAATTCAGAGAAGCCAAGGTTATGCTATAGACATGGGTGTGTTCACATCAGCTTTAGGTATCTAAAAAATTAAAGACTTGACAGCAATTTAGAAAATGAGTTGCTGGGTTTTTCAAACACCAAGAAGATCAAAGGTTTGATGCAATTTGGGGAGATGTTGTAATCGTTAACTATTTCAGAAGGGATCTCTCAGCCAAGCATTCAGCTTGAGCATTTGTTTGCAAATGTACAGGAAAACTCTGCATCTTCCATCCCCAGAACTAACACTGAAAGACTCATGTGATTTACTGCAGCAGGGAAAAAACCCTTCTAGTTTGGAGTTGGACTAATCTTGGAGCAGGACAGCTGAGGCAGGAAAAGCCATTTAAGTAATGTAGTGTTTAAAAGGCCTGGTCTGACCTTCATTTCTATCTGCTTTCTTGCAGTGCTGCCTCTGAAGTGCTGTACAACATAAATAGCATCTGCCCTGAGATTTTTAGCCTGAGCTTAGCAGAAATGGCTCTGGTAGCTCTGATGCACACTCTCACAGTGATTAGTCACTGAAGTTTTCCAGTTCTTCTGCCATTTGGGGCATATGTTACACTTCTATTTATCCAGACATGATTGGGGAGGCTGCTGATTAGGAATGACTGAGGACACTCTTGCTCAGCAAACCTGTGTGGCAGATAAAAGCAGACAGCAGAAAGCACATAAAATGGGTGGATGAAGACTGGCCCAGCAGAGAAGGCAGCTTCAGGACACAAAGTTTTCCTTCAGCCTCTCACTATGTTGGAGTTAATCTTGTGTCCAGAGTCAAGTGATCAGACTGGCAGAGGCTGCAAGGATTTCTTTGCCCCTTCTGTAGCATAGGAGCACAGGCACCTTCCTAGGGTAGGTTATGCAAGAAATCATTGTTGCAGGTGATGTCAAGGACTGTTTATCACCCTCTGTGGGTTTGCACACACAGCACAGAGCTGCTGCCAGGTTCAGGAGGAGGCCAGAAGCAGGACCCCAGCAAACTTTTATGCACAGCTCAACCTGCAGCTGCTGCAGTTTTAATAATGCTTCTCTTCAGTTCATCGCCTCCCGTCTGATCGCGTTTGCACCATCATCCATTCTCTGGCCTCTGAATTATGTGGCCACTGACTGGAGCTCGGGAACGGTGCTCACTGATGCTCACTCTTCCCTTGTGTTGCATGAAACACTCCTGCAGCAAGGAAGGCAGAGGGGCACCATGATGTGGGCAGAGTGAGTGAGGGAGGGAGGGATGTACAGCTGACCAGGGAATGCCCATGCAGGGCATGGGGGCTTGGAGCAGACGCAGGAGCAGGGATGAGTTTGCGGGAGCTGATAAAACATCGAACCCTAACCAAAAGTAGAGCATGAAACAAACCAAATGCCAGGCACATGGATGTCTTTATTGGCTTTAACAATATTATTCACTCATTTAAAAGCAAGCACACACACAGTATCTGCAGCCAAGGACCTCGGAGGGGCTGACAGGCAGCTACAGAGCCTTCTTGCACAGAAACCAGAAGAGCAGCTGTTATTCCAGCAAAGATTTTGGGACAAATATTTTAAGACACTTCCAAGCTCTGTCTGACCTTCTGGGGACCTAACGGAGTTACTCAGAGCGCTGGCAAGGGCAGAGACTATGTATTAAAGGCCTTTTAAAAGCCCAGCAATTCTTAGCACATCCAGCAAGCTGCCAGCACCTGATGGAGCAGAATCAACAGTCCTGACCGGACAGTGAAATCACTCAGAAACATTCAGCCTCAGGCACTCACTTGTAACAGCAATCTGGGCACAAAACAATTTGAGCATTTCTTCTCACCACATCTCACAAGTTGTACAGGAAAAAAAACAAACCACCAACGCATGAGACATCTTCCTAGTGCAGATCTAACCTGTCAGGCTCCTAATCCAGAGCTCTGGAGAACAAGAGACATTGTTTTCTCCATAGGGCTACCTGACACAGCAGGAGGTGGGATGATCCCACCTCTAGGAAAGCTTGGGATCCCCATTAGCTATTGGTAAATTTGTTCTTGAGGTTTCTCTTATACTTCCTGCCTAGACATAACAGTGTTTCTAGATGCTCCACACAAGTCCATAGGCACCTCCTGTGCTAACACACATTTAATCCCCTGGGTTTACCATCTCAGTCACCTGGGTGGATGAAGGATGGGCAAGGAGAACAGGAGCATCCTCAGGTTGCAGACCAAAATGTAGTCCCTCAGACAAGGTGTGTTTTGAGCCTCTTGTGCCTGCTCTGATGAGGAGACTGCTCTGCTACAGCTGAGGGATTGAAGATTCAGGAACCCCCAGTTTTAGCAGTAAATCCAGTTTCCTAAGTTCTTCCTTCCCAGCTGATCCCAATGGAGCCACTGAAATCATCCCAAGTTTGATCCAGTTTTAACCTGTGGTTAAAAGGACATGTATCCAAGAAGGATATTTTTAACCTGGATCATGTGAGAGATTCAGTGCTCAAAGTTTCAGTAAAACCCTCAGTCATTGTCAGGGCAGAGGAGAGAGTGTGGGGATCTGTCCCTGACATGTCCCTGTTTCTGTCACATCTAGATGTGACCCAGCTGAGCCCTCAGGGACCCTGGTTAAACTATCACTCCCACAATGGCACCCGGTAAGCAGAAAGGGTTTGCAGAGGTAGCAGAGACATGGAGGAGAGTGAAAATATTTTGAATTTCCCGAAAAACCAAAAAAGTGTGGTGCGCTGACAGGAACAGAGGTCTGGTTTCTTCCTTCTGCCAAGATGGAAGTTCACATCCCTCTCTAAAAAGACCTGGAGCAACACACGCCTCATCCAAAGTCAACTGTCATGAATGGGAGCTGGGTATTAACTTCCAAGGCCAAAACTTCCAGTCCTTAAACAAACAGAATATGAAAGTAATACACACAGAAAGTGCTCACCATTTGCAGCACATTTCCAAGGAGCAGTGCTCATTCCCTGAGATTGAGGAGGAATCTCAAAACGACAGCAGGAAGACGTTAATAAAGTTTTTCCATGGGATTTCTATTTGGTGTCAAATATCAGCCAGTTTGCCCATCTGGGATATTAATAATGCAAATAGTGCTAAAGGTTGCTTTGCTCAGAATAAGCCACAGGAACTTATAGAGTTCATTAGACTCACACATTTCCTCTCCTCCCATTTAAATAAAGAGAGGGGATGCCGTGCCGTTTCCTTTCACACAAAACTGTTGGGCTTTGGCAAGGTTTTCACATTATTTAATTAGCCCACTCAAATTTCACTGAATCGGGAATATTCTAGTGACAATAATGTCCCTCTCCTGCTGAGTATCAGAAGGTGGAAAATAAAAAGCTCTGTCATGCAAATGCAGCCTCAGCAAAGCGCCTAAGGTGGTTGGAAGATATCATTTAGACCAATTATTCTTCCTGCGATTCTTGTGAATTTGGGGAAATGAAAACGAACTGGAGATTTTCCCCTCTCTAAAACCTGCTGCTGCCTCACCCCATGAAAAAAGCCACTCCACGAATCAGCCTTGCCCACTGCTGGTGCAGTGTCCCAGAAACCCCTGCAAACACACCTTGCAATCGTCAAAAAGAAAAACAACCAACACAACACAAACCCAAAATAGGATTAGCGGACAAAAGCCCGACCCAGAGTGCAATGTAAAATATCCTTCTGGCGTTCATCAGAGTTAGCAAGCAGACATATGACTCACTGATTGATATATTATCCTCCCCTGCCAACGCATCTGGGTACATCGCAAAGTGGAAAACAGTGCATTAATCTCTGTCAGGGGGAAATCAATGGGAATCAAGCACCTAATTCCCTTAGCTGCTTTGGGAAGTCCCGCCCTTTCTCCACTTATCATAAATCAAATTTAAAAGAAAATCTTTCTCTGCCTGTGAACATACTGCATCTGCCCAGCCAAGATGTCTTCCCTCTGGAATTCATCCCTCAGCATCTGGTCCTGGAGTCCAAGGACCATGTGCCTCCACGGTGCTTCCCAACATCCCTGGATGATGCTGCAAGAGGCTGTTATGGTTCTGTGCACTGAGTGAGAGTCACCTCCTCTGTCCCCAACCATCCTCGAGCTGGTAGGTACAGGGGAAACTAAAATGAAGGTGACACCTCAAAATAAATATGGCATCAAGAATCAAAAATTAATTTTGCAGTTGGGCACCTGCTGGCTGAATTACTGTGCTCCTCAAACCACTGTAGCTTCTGCCTGTGGTAGGAACACTTGTCAAAATCACATTTGTTATTTTGTTGGTACCAGTTCAGCAATTCAAATATACATCTATGAGCAATCACCTTCTTGTTCATGGTTTGTCATGTTCTGGGTATGTTTTTCATAAGAAAAGCTGATTATTTACAAGAATTTGAGGTTAACAGAAGGGCTGAGCAAGATGAACACCTGCTGGATTTGCCCACTGCACATGATGGAGTTGGGTCCACAGTGTGGCAAAACTTTTTCCCTGCCGACAGGCTTCACTACCAAATCCATGCATGGTGAGCTGAGCACATGCACATGTCCAAACATTTTCCTGAGGCACCACAGAGGGAAGAGTTATACATGGGA
This sequence comes from Neopelma chrysocephalum, assembly GCF_003984885.1. Lineage (NCBI taxonomy): Eukaryota > Metazoa > Chordata > Aves > Passeriformes > Pipridae > Neopelma > Neopelma chrysocephalum. Next base: position 50,216,114 of record NW_020897693.1, read on the forward strand.
GAAGGTTTCTTGGGGCCTCTGAAGTAAAGGTGATGCTGCCTTCAGACAAAGAGGAAAGAGATGACCAGCTACTTGCCCTTTTCCACACCGCTCTAGAAAGCATCTCAAACCAGACAATGTAAGTACAGGGCAGCCAGTCTGGGGCCAAGTGGGCCTTACACTTGGCCATGTCTACAGAAGCCCCCCTAGCCCTGCTTCTGCTCAGATCCCTCCACCAGTGAAGATGTGGGTCACTTCCAGCCTGGGCAAAGATGACATCAGTCTCCAGCAATCCACTACCAAGCAGCACTACCACCACCAAGGTAAAAGCAAACACATTTTCTTTTTCGTTCTTCAGGTGGTGGTGTTTTGTTGTGATGTGTTGTTTTTTTTTCATCTTCAAAAGACATTGATTCGTGTTAAATTGTATAGAAATAATTTTCCTTTCACAGCACCGCCAAAGTCCCTTTCTGTCGCGAAGTCCCACCTCTCTAAAGCTGTTGGCTTCATGCCTATTAATTTTCTCCTTCAGAAATCAGCAGGAGGACAGGCAGAAGCTATGCCTGCAGAGACATGAGCACAGCCAGGAGCGGGGAGCACCATAAAGCCCAGGCTGCATCCCGGAAAACACCAAGTGCATCAATACAGAACAGTGCTTTCTTATTTTACACTCTGAAATTGCCACTGGACTAAAGGAGTGATGCAAAGACTTCCCAGCTGCCAACAAAAGGCAGGAGAGGGGCAGGGGCAGCTGGTGGTGTTGGGGGCAGAGGAAGCAGAGCAGCTTTCTCCAATGCAGGAGGGAGACTCTTTGTTCAGAGCTCATGCAATTGAAAATGCAGATTCAGACAGACCCAAAGAGTTCACAGATGCGTGTCAGACTGGTTAAAGCAAAAGGGAGCTGGAAGGATTGACTGACAGGGAAGTTTGATTAGGTTTACATACAGCCCCTTACTATAAATACTAGAGCAAATGTGCATTAAATGTAACTTATATTTGGGGTGGTGATGGTGTTTAATAAATATTACAAAATACACAGTTTATCTGAAGTGAAATCAGATATCTGGATTGAGATCAAACAAAATGTTTGGAACCGCTTTTTAAAAAAATTTTTTCCCCTTCAGTGTTTTAGCTCAGCTGGCAAATCTGAACATCCATCATCTCCCTGCTTATTCTTCCGTCCTGTCTGATAATGCATCTCCACATGGGGATCAGAAGCAGTGGCTTCACATAAAGCCCACCTTCCAAAAGCACAAGTAAATCAGCCTCAACAAGCCCTACAAGAGCTGCCAAGGAGCAGAAAAAACACACACATGAAAATGAGCTAGATCAAATCAGGAGCTGTGCATTCATTTGACAGGTTCTGTCCTCTGTAGTTAAAATAAACCTACTGTACCAGGGATGTTTTCACTGTAGTGCACAAACATCAAGTGCTAAGAGCATTTCAGTTTATTGCAAAGAATCTGTTTCCCAGCAGCTGCTCCGAATCCAATCGCATTTTTCTCTGATCTTGCTATTTTTGCATCTATCAGAGACTTTAGTCTCCTGCTACTCCTACATCATCTTAAAACCCAACTCTGACAGGTTTCAGGAAGTGGGACAGCCCCAAGAAACCCTTGGCAGAGCAGGCCCTCCTCTCGCTGCTTTCCAGCAAAGCAGTTTGTTCATGCCATTGCTGAGTTAATGAGGGTTTGCAGGCACGTGAAAAAAGGTACATCAAAGAATCAGAGAATCATAGCATGGTTTGTGTTGGAAGGGAACTTAAAGATCTTCTAGTGCCAACCCCCTTGCTGTGGGCAGGGACATCTTCCCCTAGATCAGGTTGCTCTGGGTCCCATCCAGCCTGGCCTTGAACACTATCAGAGGTGGGGCATCCGCAGCTTCTCTGGGCAACTTGTTGCAGAGTCTCACCACCCACACAGTCAAGAATTTCTTCTTAATATCTAATCTAAACCTACCCTCCTTTAGCTTGAAGCCATTCCTCTTTGTGCTGTCACCCCATGCCCTTGTAAAAAGTCCCTCTGCAGCTCTCCTTTTTCAGGTACTGGAAGGTGCTATAAGGTCTCTGCAGATTCTTCTCTCCCCTCTCTCAGCTCTTCCTCACAGGAGAGGTGCTCCAGCTCCAGCTCCAGCTCCAGTCTTCGTGGCCCATCATCACCCTGAAAGCAGGAACCACCAGGTTTTGCTCACATACCTGCTCTGACACAGTTCAGCAAAGTCCAGGTGGGCATGAAAGAGAACAAAGTTTCCAGCTTTGTCTGTCCCGCTCCTCCCCACAGAACAGGGTCAGAACCCCTCCACACAGACCCTGTGCCCAAAAACTGGTGTGGCACCAGCAGCATCCTTGCTGTACTGCTTTCTAGGACTTGGGCAGCAAGGAACAGGGTACTCTCCCCTGCTTCTGCTGAAAAGAGAACGAAAAACACCCCAACTCCTTGAGAATTCTGTGGCCACAGAGTGGTAACCTGGACCCTGAGCCCCAGGGAGCCCCCCAGCCCTCTTAAATTTTGCTCCTCCTACAAGAAGATGTTTATTTTGCATTGTGGATGGAGAAGGTGTTTATTTGGCATAGTGCACCTGGCAGCACTGCCCATCAGCCCTGCCAGCACCCTGCCCCACCACGCTCTCAGGTATGCTGCAAACTACCCACAGCAGAGCAGTGTCCTGAGGGGAGCCCAGCTTATCCACACCTCATCCATATGCCAAAGCCTCCCTATATGTCACCCTCCCATCCTCACAGCCTGCCCAGTGTGTGTAGTTAATAAATATGGAGGAGGAAACACGAAACCTGCCACTGTTTCTCTTCCTTCAGCCTCTGTGCTGGCCCAGCCCAAGGCCAGCACGGTCCCACTTGCTGGCAGCACAACATCATGGCAAAAGAAGGATAAAATGCCTCCCTCAGCCACCTGAGCCTCAACTGGCTGCTTTCCTGGGGATGAAGGGATGAGGCCCATCAGGATAACAGTGCTGCCTGCATAATCCTACAGCAGGGGTAAACATTCAGGCTCAACTGTTTTGCAGGCACAAACTGAGCTGGCACAGCAGGAAGATGCTATCTCAGTGCATTAAGACTGGGAATGGGATGGCTTCTCCCCAAGAACCTGAGCTCCTAGGAATGGAAGATAACCCCATTTTGGGGGGAGAATCTTAATGCAAGTTGGGAAACTCCGTTTTTTTTCATTACAGCAAACCCCCTTTGCCCTCATCCCTCGCAGAGCCTGTGGCAGCACAGGGAGGGAGAGCACTAGCAAGATTTGACTCAAAGCTAGGGACACATCTGCAAAATCAGATGGTGACTTGGCAAAGAGAATTAACTAGATGTTATCACCTTCCTGGCTTCAGAGTGGTTTCCACAGCACATTTGCCTTCCTGACTTTTACCCTTGCCTGGACGCAGCACCTCACCTTGCCTTTGTTTGCCTGCTCCGCTGTCAGGGCACCTTGGCACACACCACTCTGGAAATGCCATCGTAACTTAGGAAGCAAGGGAGAGTTTTCCTTAAAAAAAGAAATAAATGCAAAATTGGTCAAGTTCTTTCTAAGGACACTTTTGGCCAGTCCTCATCAGTGGGTCCTTTCGCCAAGTGATCAGTGTGACACTGCAATATGATGTGTGCTGAGAGGTGGTAGGTGGGAAAAGAGTTGGCAGGGAAAAGGACAGGATCTACAAAGGTGCAGGGGAAAAAAAATGAGGTGAGATTTCAGCTGTTAACACGCAGCTTCATGTGTGCAAGCAGCACTTGGCACCCACAGCGCAAGGGGAGGGAGACGTGCTCAGTGCATTCACAGGTCACCCCGCCAGCCCTCGCCTCTCTGTTGGGCCCACAACCAAGGCAAGGCTCACATTTAACCTGTGGGATGGTTGTTGAGACCAAATGCTGCTCTAAGTGAGGACAACTGGCTGAGAAACCTGTACCCAGTGCAGGTTTAAAAACTATATTTGTTTCTATTGAACACCGACAGTGATCACGAAAATCAGCGCAATCACATCCCTCTTCCCATGACATTGTTCTATTTTGTTTAATTGGCTTTTCTGTCGGCCCAACATTCCTTGGTTTCTAACCAGGAGAGGTTTTGCCTCACCAGTACTTGACCCTATTTAAGACACTGCCAGGAGCCAGCCCCAGGCAGCCCTGGAGGTGGGGTGGAAGGGGAATGCTGCCCATCAGGGGTGCGGGGCAGGGCTCAGGATCGATCATAAGCACATTCATTTTATGTGCTGCCAGAAGCAATCAGCAGCAGGACAGTCAGAGATGTTGGCATGAACATGTTGGCCATTACATTCCAGACTCATCCTCTGGGAGGAAGGGAACAGCCTTTATCTCCCTCTCCCGAATAAACAGAACATAAAACCAGGAGAAACTCCCCAGAATACCAACAAACCTTCCAGTTTTCAGCCTAGATTACTTCATGGTTAATTTATTCTTATTTATTCTCATGCAACCTTGGGTTTTTTGCTTTCTCTTTTCCCTGGTGCCTGCCCCTTTGAAGTATTTTTAGATTGAACTCAGATCCCCTCTTTGCCTTTGCTGGGTGAGACAAAACACACTCTTCTGAGTCTCTCCTAAGATAAATGCTCTATTTTCCTACCAATTTACTTGCATTTACATCCACATTACAGGAGTGACCAGGACATGAGGTCTAGTAGACACGCACAGGTCAAGGTCAGTCTCACACAACCAACTCCTCCCCCTTTGGTGCTGTACCTCATGGTGACTCTTGCTCAGCATCCCATGAGCCAGACAACCCTTCTGTAAATGGGCCAGGCAATGGGGATATCCAGTGAGGATAAGGACACGATTTCTGTTGTGTGAGGTGGTTCTGTCATACAGTGATAGGATGGTTTGGGTTGGAAGGGACCATAAAGATCATCTAGTTCCAAAACCCCTGCCATAGGCAGAGACACCTTCCACCATACCAGGTTGCTCAAAGGTTCATCCAACTTGGCCTTGAACACTTCCAGGGATGGCGCATCCAAAACTTCTCTAGGCAACCTTTTCCAGTGCCTCACCACCCTCACAGTCAAGAATTTCTTCCTAATATCTAATCTAAATCTACCCTCTTTCTGTTTAAAGCCATTCCCCATTGTCCTGTCACTCCATGCCCTTTTTCAAAGTCCCTCTTGTAGTCCCTTTAGGTAGTCAAGGTGCTATAAGATTTCCCTGGAGTCTTCTCCTCTCCAGGCTGAACAACCCCAACTCTCTCAGCCTTTCCTTACAGGAGAGGTGCTCCAGCCCTCTGAGCATCTTTGTGGCTCTCCTTTGGACTCTTTCCAACAGGTCTATGTCCTCCTTGTGCTGGCAACCCCAGAGCTGGATGACTCCAGGTGGGGTCTCACAAGAGTAGAGCAGAGCGGCAGAATCATCTCCCTCACCCTGCTCATGATGCAGCCCAGGACACGGTTGGATTTCTGGGCTCTGAGTGCACATTGTCAGCTCTTTTTGAGCTTCTCAACCACCAACATCCACAAATCTTTTTTTTCTCTGGGTTGCTCTCAATTCTTTCTTTGCCCTGTGTGTATTTGGGCTTGGGATGGCCCAGAGCCAGGTGCAGGACCTTGCACTTGGCTTTGTTGAACTGTCCCCACAGCCCAGGGCTTGACTGGAAGCATCTAAACCAGCATCAAAGCTGAGGCAGGAAAGATGCACAAGATCCAGTGATGTGAATGGGAACACCCAGCCCTCATCCCTGCCAGCTCTAGTGCCTCTATCCATGGTGTAGGGACCGGTGGTGGGTGTCACAAAACATCCCTTGGCTGCTGTGCAGGGTTCGGTCCCTCACAGCAGGATGCCCCCGGGTTTGCACAAAGCTCCCGACCCATCGCTTTTTGGTGGCTGTTCTGCTCACACCCCGGGAGCACTCAGCTCTCAGGTTCTGCCCCCGCACATTTCACCTTCTCCTCTCTCCCAGTAGCACTTTTGGGAACTGCACAGCGATGAAGTCACGCGGTGCCCAGCACTGTTTGCCTGGGAAACAGCGAGCAGCAGGAATGGTCTAAATACTTTCAGGCTTCTGGCAGTTCACAGAGCAATACCCCAGGCAAAGAAAAAGATATCTTGATTAGAATAATTATAATTGTCTTTTCCTTCGTTCTTTCTACAGAAATTCCAGGCTAAATTATCATCTAATTTCAGAGAGCTCCATGACCAAGATTATCTATGAGTCATTTGTAATTATGTGCCAGATTGTATTAAAGCATGAAAATACAAAGGTTTCTCATCAAATACTAAGGGGGTGAGGGAAGAGAATCAAATTACATTGGAGCAAGATAACTGTTCCAGCCACTTTCTGATTCATGGCATCCAGCAAATGCAAAGGAAAAAAAAACAGGGAAAATTCTCATTTTAATAATTGTAGAATTGTGAAAACTGACAAATTACAGGAAATTTCAGTTTAAGGTTGACATACCATCCTTTTCCAGTGCTGCTCTAGACAGTGGAAGGAGCTTTAAGACTCTCCTATTCTGGCTCCACACTAATTCCCACGGGAATTTCTACCGCAGCTTCGCCCTGGGCCTGAGTTTAGTGCTAAAGAGTGGATAAAAACTGCCCATTTAGAAATGCAGTCTGTATCTATCCAAACACATTTAGCTGGGGGCAGCAAAAACGCCAGCTGCCTTTCTGCAGATCCTCATACCCAGCAGCAGGCAATGTCCCTGGACTTCTGCATCCTTCTCTGGCTGCCTCCCCAGTTGAACTCTCTGGGAACAGGAGCTCCACTGGAAAACTGGGGCTCTTCTCCTGCAGCGGCACATCCACAGCCCCAGTTTTGCAGCAGTCAGTGATGAGTCCCAGAGTCAATCCAGGCAAGCTGCATTCTGTATTTTAAATAGCCAGGGGGAAGCAAAGGAGAAAATGTTCCCCTCGTGGAAGTGTGGGGAGGAGAGGAAGGAGGAGAGGGGATGTTGGAATCAGGGTCATTGGCTGCAGGGGTAAGTATTGGGTTGCATGTATAGGCAGACCCAGATGACAGTCTTGACAAGGCTCTAATGTGTTCACTTCACTTCATAAACAAATGTACACATGAATTTTAAATGAAATATTAACATGCTATACAAGTTGGATGGGACCATTTGTCCTTCCAGAGAGAATAGACTCCTGTTTTCCCATATTATTGAGCAGTCATAAACAAGAGGGAAATGTCTCTAACCCTAACAGCCATGTAAAAACAAAGCACAGGATGATGATAGCTCCCATGTGACACAAAGGTCTGGGATGTGTTTCCCTACAGATTTCTATGCCTTTGGTTAACTTGGATGCTGCCCATCCATCCATGGCCAGGGCTCCTCCAGTTGCACCTGCCTGCCGTGTTCCAGGGCAGCTCGCACCTACCTCCACTCTCCACAGGCACAGATGTGGCAACTCAAACTCACTATCACACGTACAGCTCTTCCAGAGAGCTGTTTTGGGAGGAATTGAACTTCTTTTTTTTCCTTGACTTTGCCGATGGCCTCTCACAAACCTGGAGTAAGAGCTCTGCCGCAACCCACAGGGATTCTCCTTTACTCCTGGGCCCAGAATGGGACACTGGGAAGGTGTTGCACTGGGATTCATGCCCCAGTGCCCTGCTCATGGGCTTGCCCAGCTCCTAGGGGAGAACAGCAACAGGGTCACATGGATGCTTTAAATCACACTTGGCTCACACGAGCTGGGTGAAGTAAAATGCCAGTAGCAGCACTTGGTTCCTCAGCCCCTGTGAAACAAGCACCACTATCACAAGTGTTTGTAAAAAAACAGGAAGAAATTAAACAACAAAATATTTTCATCTAGCATCCCTACTGTGCCATGGGAACCATCTCCCTTGCTCCCAGTCACGCAGTTACCCTGTGCCTCAAACCACCCCTGCCAGCTAATGCCATGGCAAACCTCTCCAGTGAAAAGGAGAACCTTCCACGTGTGCCCATAGCCCAGCTTTGAAGCCTTCCAGGGGACCTGAAGAATTTTATCTTTTGCCCAGAAACTCAGTCCATTCCTGCTGCCCAGGAGATGTCCTGTCCTCTTGCTCAACTAAAATAAGGAGAGCTTGTCCTCTCTGGGATGCAAGTGTCCCCTAGACCCTCACATACCTGCCCTGCCCTTTAGTGACTCCCTGCCCCAGGGAAAGGCACAAATTCCCCATTCCCTTCCCAACCTCACTGGTGTGCCTGAAAACAATGAGATATTTTAGGTGAAACATCATTTACACATGACCTTGTCCACACACATGGTTGGCACGAACATCTGCATGGACACAGATGTGCAGATACTGAGCCCAGGTGTGAAGGGAGCTGTCACTGGGCTTCTGCCTTCCCCATCCTGGGAGAAACACCAGACACCTCCACTGCTGAGGATGCACTGGCATCTTTCAGGGACAGTAGCAGGCAGGAGTTTCATCTCCAGCTCCATATGACACTGTAACCCATGTGCTCTCTTGGGAAAGAGATCGATCCAAAATGCACTTCAGTTTTAGAGGGTGGAGAGAGTTCACGGTCACTGTGACTCTGGGTCAGAAGAGTTCCAGAGGAGGGTGGAGCAGTTGCTTCTGGAGGGATTCCCAGAGCACCCTGGGAATCTTCCTGGAGGGATTCTGATGAGTCCAAGTCACAGCACATGGACACAGGCACCACAACAGTGAGCCAGGGACAGGAGGAAACCCACAGCACTCAGGATACATCTTAACTTTGCACACATGAACTTCAGATTTCATTGATGGAGCCCCAACTAAACAAGCACAGGCAACCAGGACGTGACACAGCTCCAGTAATGAAGCTGCAGTGTGGGAACTGCCAGAGAAAGAAGCTAGCAGCAGCATCAATAAATGTGCAGGGCAAACAGGCCAGCTGCAATTTATTCTGCATGTGCTTCAGACATTTCACATTGTCTTCATTCCTCACAAAGTTTTTGTGATGCCTGTCGCATGAGCACATTCTAAATGCCAAATTTAGCTTAGCAGCTCCACGAACGCTCCCGCTGCCTGTTGTGAAGCGGAAAATAAACAAATTATTAATCTAAGATATTTATGGTGCAACATTTTACGATTCCTAGTCAGCCTGGCTATACATTAAAAGCTCTTTTGTTTTGTTTAGGGGCACACGGTGGCTGGTTAATAGCAGAAGGGAGGCACTCAAGCTTCTTGTTCCTCAGAGCAATTAGGACTATAAAGGAAGGCTGAGACAGGTGGGAATGGGATTTCCTCACCTCACTTCACCTCACTCCTGGTGCCTAGAAGACTGACATTCTGTCCCAACAGCTCACTAGTAGCTCCTTCATATTCAGTGGAGAGCAACAGGCAGCCCAGGGACTCATCAAGCAAAGATGATGGCTTTGAATGAAGCAAAATGTTCCTAGAGAGTCTAGGGCTCTGTAGAGTACATGTCTGGATGTATTTCTGTGGGCATGGTTGGCACTGGGAGCACAGAATGGTGAATTTGGAAGTCAAATCTGGAAGGCCACAGCAAAGGTACACAGCCAAAACAGAGCGAGAAAGTAAGCGAATCCCTGTATGTTTTTGTGTGACCATGGAGAGGTGGGTCTGCCTGTTCCCAGAACAACCTGGCATGGAAACCTTCCCAATTGCAAAGGTCTTTTTTCACCCATCTGAAATGGCAGGGGTCTGTCTTGCCCCTAAGTCCCCTTGGTCACCACACAAGTCAGCGCTGTAACTTGAGAGGAGAGGAGTTGGGTACTGAAACCTCTGCCATGCTGAGCCTGGCAGAACTGGCAAAAGCGGGCTGACTTCCATTCTGCAGGAATCACAGAGCTGAGGATGGCAATTTGCTGCCTGTCAGCCCCATGACTGCAGGAAGGGCATGTGCCTGGGCTGCAGACATGTCCGTATCACACAGTGCCTCTGCTGCTGGGGGCACAGATGCATCCTGACTGTCCCTGCCAAATGGAGGAATTGTGTTTCACTTGGCAAGAGACCTTTCTTTCAGGACAGGCCTCCACGGAAATATCCACTGTTGGACAGAGAATCCAGCAGAACATGACAAGGGTCTGTGTTACCAAAGGGTAGCCCAGGAGCTAATGGAGGTGACTGTAGGGATGGTGACAAAAGGACAACAGATACCTCCTATTTGCTACTTAATATTAAAGCAGGAGAGAAGATGCAGAGCTGGTGCTTCCCTTGATAAAGAGACACCTTCACTACTGGGATCCTGAAGGGCAGTTCACCCCTTTCCAAGCTCCTCCTGAGCAGTGGGGCAGGGAAGTATACTGTTGTTATGAAAATAACTTCTGACAATGGAAAAGATGGAAACTTCTTCACATCAACTCTTTGGCACTCACAGGGCTTTGCAGAGCAGCTGTTATTGTCATTGGAGCTCACGAGTAGAGAAGGTCTCTGCTGAGTGTTAATATCCCAGCAAACGTTCCTGTTTTCCCTCCTGTACATCAGTGAGGGCATTTCTAACAAGTCCAACACCAGAGCTCCTCACTACATTACAGCATGTTATTTCTTGCTGGTGTGTAGCTGATCCTACACACTCTGTCTCCGGAGAGAAAGGGGAAGGCTTTCCTTAAGGACCTGTGTATAGCTGCAAGGTTTTTCCAAATTTGAAAAAGGGCTTTTGAGATTAGATCAGAGAGATCTAGAAAAACCAGAAGGACAAAGGTCTCCAACAGCGCAAAAAGCTGACACTGAAGGTTGGCCAGGTGTAACAGGGTCAGCGGTCCAGGGAAGGAACAAAGGGTTGGACAGGCTAAGGAGGTAGTCAGGCAATTATTCATTTAGTAGGCATTTTCATTGCTTTTGTGAAGCATGATTCATCTCTTAATATGCATAGGGACAGTCAATCCTCTGGCTGTGCAAATGAATCACCACAAGCTCCCCCCTCCCTGCTCCCATGAGGCCAAGACCCTGCACAGCCAAAACAAACCCTTGGAGGAAGCAGGTCCGAAAGTCAGCAACCGCTCACATAAGAATAACACAAACAAGAACTTGCATATTTAAAGGGATATAAACCCTCCTTGTCACAGGCTGGGTGTTATGAACGTGGGTATATTCACATAAGACAGCTCACACCTCCAAAGAACTTGGCACCAGTTGCTCAAGAGAGAAATACAGGACTGGAAGAACCATCAAGGTCTTGAAAGGGGTTTTTTTGACAACGATGTTCCTACCTGCTTTCAGCATCTTATGCCTCAGGAAATTTAGCAAGCATAGAGTAAGAAAGCCAAGTTTCACAGGGCTGTCCAATATGGACAGGATCTCAAGGCTCTCCAACCTAATTTTTCATATCCCTACACATTGCTGAGATCCAGAAAGAGATGTCCAGAAGGAGCTGGCACACTGCTGTCCTGCCTGCCAGGGGGCTGCATGTAAGCTTCCCAAAAAAATTTCTTGACGGCAGCAACGGAATGAGGTGAATATATGAGAAATGTAATATTTCTCCTGAACTGCATCAAGTTAATGACATTTCCCTCTCTCCTTGCACCTGTGTAAATCACGGCGTGACTGTGGAACTCAACGATGCTACACTGATGTAAAACCACTCTTGTGAGGGAACCAGTTGGTATAAATCATCCCCTTCTATTTCCTAGTACATAACCTGGTGCCAAGTCCAACCAAAAACATGGGGAAAACATTCATGAGATTTTTCCAAAGGCAATAATCTGTCCAAACACAACTTTAAATGTCTGCTATTAAAGTTTTCTTCATCTCATTAAAATGACTTGCAAAACCATCTGCTAGCTAATAAAGACTTTTTAAGGTTTTAATATTTTATTTTATAATGAAATATACTAAGGGGAAAACAGGACATGTATTTAGAAAGACAGAACGGCAACAATCTGTTGTTCTTCCAGAAAGCTGATGATGTTCACTCCCATGGCTAATTAAAGATACTGAACACTTCAGTTCCCTAAACATTTCTTGCACAAATACTGTAATTCCTAAATGCATCCACATTTTTATACAGACTGCTCCCAGACACTGCAACATTGCTGATATCACACCGTTTTCAAGTTACAAAAAGGCAGATTTAATTTTCATGTCCAACTCCAGTCCACTTGGTTAGCTTTTGACACCTCAAATATTTATTACAGATGGCAGGGATTCCATTTTGCTTCCTCTAGAGGTATTTACCCTTCTGTTGGTACATGAGGTGACCACAAGGCAGGACTTTCACTCAGCCATAAGGGCGACTCTCTCTGGCACCAGACTGAGTCTTGCTGAGCACCAAGGGCTGCACCAGCCAAGGATGCAGCCCAAAGTTTTCATGAGCTGCCATCCAGAAGCAAAACCCACTCCTGTCCCTGAACTCTCCTCCAGAGTTGGTAGGAAGTAGCTGTCACTCCTGCTTTCCAGTTAAACCAGACTGCCTGTGCCATGCTCCCAGCTCAGCCCTTTCTCACATGTTGCACCATCAGACAAAAGGACTCTTTTCCTCTTTATGGCTTCTTTTTTTGGCACTCCTGGATGCTGCTGTGGCTGCATTGTTGCTGCTTTCTGCGCTGATCTCACCATATTTGTAAGGGTGCCTAACACACAGCAACTGGAAGCAGCACTTCCAGAAAAGTGGAAGTGTCAACATCCTTCTCTTTCAAAAATACCAGTGACTGCTACATTACAGAGAAGGGCAGACAACACGGATGCTAAGAGTCTATGTGTAATTGCCAAAATCCCTTGGTGGTTCAAGATTGCCTCAGCTCCCACGTTCACTTCCTTAAGTGGCCCACAATGAAACTGTACAAGAAATTGTGAATTATCTTGGTGAGATCATCAGGGACAGCAAAACAGCCAGACTCAGAGCAAAGGCATGGGTGAAACGCTGAGGAACAGCACTGCTCTTTCCAGGAAAAGGAGCTGTTGCCATTACATCCTACTCCCTTTGCCTGCAGAGTCACAGAGCTGTGCAGGATCTGTCTGTGAGTAAGTTATAATCACTAACAGAGGGTGAACAAGTTTGGCGTCACGCCCATGTGAGCAGTTAATGGTGAAGAACAAGGGAAGTTGTGGGGAGCCATCTGAGATCATTTTACCACCCCTCCTTTGCAGCATTAGCAAACGCAGAGCCCATCTCAGGGGTGAAAAGAGGGGAAATTTCAGGTCACAGTTTAACAGACCAGGTCTCCTCCACTGTGTTTGTTGCTTGCTTCTCCACCACTGATGTGGGACATCCCTGGCTCTGATACCTGGAGCAACTGATATTTTCATGCTCCAAGTTTCACCATAATTCTCTGCCTGTGCTGCTTTACCCCCCTTTTTGTCTCATTTAATGTCTCTGCTCCTCAGTAGTCATTGCTTACTCCAGCTGAGCATGAGGACACTGCTTGGAAGGAAAGTTGCAATCCCCAACAAGGTCCTTGCAATTTATGGCAGTAGAGGGAGTAATTTAAAAACACACACAAACACCCCCCACCCCAACCCCCTCAAAAGCACTTTCTTGGATGGCAAGCCACCCTATGGCCCAATCAACCTAAGACATACCCAAGAATTTAATGACAGCTAAGCCTGGCTGGGAAAGCAGGCTTGAAATGGCACTGGAAGAGCCACAGCCTTCCTTCCAAATCTCAGCTAAATCCTATAGTGGCCGAGTCTTCATCCTGCCTACTGCTGATCTTCACATGAGGTGTCACAGATGGCCTCCGTTTCTTACCTCCTTCTGAGCTTCATACCTGCTGTGGTAAAGGTGGATTAACAGATGGGACTGATCCCTGGGCTGAACACAGCCCTTGGGACCCCCAAACTACCCCTCTGCAGAGTGATTAGTGCAACTGCTTCTCCCCACTCACATGTGAGGCAGGCTGGGACAAATATAATCTCCTAATTGATGCATTATCATCTCTCACCTGAGGTGTGGCTCCTGTCAATCAGTGTTACAGCCACAAGCAGTGGCAATACCTGGGGTCTGTGCTGGGCAGCTTTGCAAGGGTTGGCACTACCCCTGCTGATAGAGACCTTTTGCTTACCAAGCAGCCAGGGGAGATCAGAAAGTCTACACTTGCACATGTGCCAAGAGCACTGGCCAAAAGTGTTTCAGATGGCATTTTATTAATGCAGTGCAGCCAGCAACTCCGAACCAACATAAATTATACAGGGAAGATGAACAAGATGAAAGATCCTTCATCTTACCGCAGGCAGAAAATACACTCGGGCTCTTCCTCATGGTGCCCGACGGTCCAAAAAGAAAACACAATGATTCACATCGTGCTGATTTGCTGTTGGAGACCTCAGAGCTTACGGTAGGTCCTACTGATTTACTGCAGCATGCAGCAGTATCTAAAAATTTCCCAGTGGCCTTGTGTAAGAGTTTGCTTGAAAACAGTGACTAGTTTTGAAATTATTTGCTTTAGCTGTATTTCACCCTGTGCCAACCCATGAATCTTACCTGAATTGTGCTGGTGTGTGTTGGACTCTCCGTCAGTGAGCTCCCAGAATACAGGCAGGAATCAAAGCAGATACAAGAATTTATCCTGTTTCCCAGACACAATGCTGCACTGAGGAACCATTATTCAATTACAACAGATCCATGTCAGACCACCTAGAAAGTTCTGACAGCTGCAGCCATCCCCAAGCAGAGCTGAAGAGGAATGTACCATGTGCCACATGCTGCAGCTCTATCACCACTGAAGCTCTCTTGTCTCATTTATTTTAAAAGCAGGAGAATTGGTAGCACCTCTTTGCTGGTTCATTAGGCAAGGCAGTAAGTTGTGCTTGACAAACAGAGTAAGAAGTGGCTTTGGGTGACATACCACAGTGTTACAAACTGGTTTTATCCCAGAACACTTCTATCCCTTCTTACACTACTGCTACCACTTCTAGAGACTGTTGTTAATGGCACAGGTCCTCGACTGACATAAACCAGCAAAGCTCTTACTGCCTGATGAGACGTCACAGGAACTGCACCAACTCACAGCCACTGTCAATATCTACCACAGATATTCTCACATCACCTTCCTGTTAGCTGTTTGTGTTTTTATATGATCCCTGACTGCAAACAGACACCTCCTTAGGGCACAGGTCACATTCATTGCACGGGACTTTCATTCTAAAATGTTTGTTCCGAAATCCTTATGGGCTCAAGGGTATTTAACAAAGACCAGGATTAGCACCTCTACAAGAATGGCAGACTCGGGAGACCCTCATCCAAAAGGAGGACAGGGGTCAGAGAACCCCTGCCAGCCACCCCACCAGCTGTGTGTGCCATCCTCCAACACGTGCCCCTGCTCCACAGCAGGGTGGCACACGAGGCCAGCCCGGGCTGTGCGGGCAGCAGGGGAGCCCGTTCCCTGTCAGGGTTATAAAAAGGCAGAGCTGAGAAATGAGCACGTGGCTTTTTTTTTCTCCATAATTCTCAGATTCTTCTTCAGGAATGAGCAGCTATGGGTGGGGGGCAGGAAGCATCTGCACCAAGTGAGAAACCCAGACCATGGTCAGGGAATGCTCTATCTAATAACCAGAGCTGGGGCAGCAGCATCTCAGGGCAGGGCTGGAAATCACACCTTGACCTGACAAAAGCAGAGGCATGTCAGAAACAACAGCATGGCCAAAGACTTCAATTTTTAATGCAGCTGTGAGACCAGCTGTGTTTCCACAGATGCTAATATTATCCTTGTTCCATTCCTGTGCTCACTGCCTCTTGCACAGTCCAACACACAGCATTACAAAGAATATTCCCTCATCTTTCTGGTTTTCTCAACGCAGTTTGTTTTTCTCCTCAACACCAAACTACAGCCCTTAAACCCACTCTAATTAATTAATCTCATTTTTTTTTTACTAAAGAGAAACAATGAAACTGCACCATCTCCTCTTTCTCACCTGGCTTGGTGTCCTACCCTCCAGTGGACTGCCCAGTCTACAAATGGTGAAGATTGTGCAGGATATACCATGAAACAGAAGGAGTCTGTAATTCTGATGTGGAAAATGGACAATGCTGCCTCACCTTTGCTGCTGCCAAGATGCAGCTTTTGCCCCTCTTAGTCTCTGCATACAAATACCTTTTATTTTTCCCACAGAAGAGCACTGAAGAAAAATTACCCGGCAAGCACAGTGTTGGTGCTGTTTCTTTTCATTGCTTTGTTCAAATTCCTTCAATTTCCTGTATTTTCCTGCTTTTGAAGAATTGAGAAACTTTACTAAGAGCACTAAGAGCAGTGAGAAAGCATTCTTGTTGCAATTTGGCGACAGAAATGGATATACAGTGACTGCCACCCCAGTGCCCAGTACTGTGCCATTTACTGCCCACTCACACAATAACAAATGTATGGTTTAGACTAGAAGTCGTTAAATCCTGTGCTCCTGGAGTCACATGGCAAGATAGGAATTTAATTTTGCATTTTTATGAACTGTGTGTGCCTCCCTCATTTCCATGAGAATGCACAACAGGCCCCATAAGAAAAAAAACAATTATGATGAAGGAACTCACCAAGTAAATTTGTTGTGCTGTAAGTCACGAATTGTCACCCAGGCTCCTTTCTTGTGTGCTTAACCCCTTTTACTAAACAACAACCAGTCACCCAGGCCACTGCCAGGCCTTGGGGTGGGCATAAAAAGCACTGATTAATATCCTGTAACTCTTCTTACAGATGTGAAGGGAGTAGAAGACTGTAACAGCCTTTTCTGCATTACAAAACATGAACCTAAGACCAAGTGTGCTATGATCTACTGGTGACAAATGAAGATAATATAAAGCCTTGCCAAGATTTTGGCTTTATTAGCATTGTTTAACTTCAGGGACCATTAAAAGAGCCGTATTTGATGAATGCAGCTGGGGGGACAGAATGGTTTTGGTTATGAAAGCCTGGTGTGGTAGGGAAGAGAAAAACTACAGGACAAAGCCAAAAGCTGTGCAGCTTGGGAAGAGCAGAAAACACGAGGCCAAGGTGGTCAGTACTTTCTAACAACTTAGATGTTACCAGTGAGAGGAGCATCAGTGATGGACATCGCTGGAGAAGTTCCCAACTCCCAGTGGGAAGGGTTGGAACAGCTGAAAAGAAGTTAAGATAAAAACATCCCAATGTCAATGAGAGCAAAAGTGTGCCTTGATAACGTTATGGGAACCCAGTGGAATGCTGGATGACACATACTACCTTAGCAAAACTACTGTTAATCGTCCCACTATGTGCTAAAACTGCAGGAGACGCTCCTTAGGATCCAACAGTATCTCCCCTTCTACAAAAAATTAGAAGGAGTAAACACTCATGCACAAAGGGCAGATGTGGATTTTGGTCTCCAAACTGTGGCTACCAGATGTTGATAAAATAACATGATTTTTAACTCAGCACACACCTTAGTTATCATGATACAACATTCAGAAACAAGCACATGAACAGTTCCACTAAACACACACATCATATATTATTCCCACAGTCAGTTAATTATACAGCTTAGTGGAATAACCTCGTTAACGTTATGCACTTTACAGAAAAGTATCTACATCTATCAGTGGAGCAGTATCTTGTAAAAAACACTTGCCTGATTAGCTGTGTCTTCGCTTTTAGAGACAAAAGAAAGCTCTGAATGACAAATTTTGGGCACTATCAACCAATCGTGCAGCAATAAAAACTGAACGTTCATAAGAATGAAGACAGAAAAATCAGAAATTAGCAGAAGAGCATCAAAATAGATGGGCTACGTAAGGGTTTTACTCTTTATTTACAGCAAATATATTACAGTAAAAAAGGTTAACATGGCTCGTGTGGTCATGTAAGGATGGTACATATGCTTACATCAAACAGGTTTCATTTCCTTGGCACTAACTGAACCAAATACAAGAATTCAACACAAAAATAAGAAACAGAACATTTATTAGGCAAACTCTGCACTAACTGTACACATCTGCAACTGGAGTTTCAATGCAATCCAAAAGAACACAAACAAGTCATGAGGATGGTAAGAACTTTTTTTGACAAACATGTTTAACCCTCAAGACAAGGCTGTCTGGCACCATTTAAAAGTTGCTGTACTGAACACAGTGATTTTAAAGAAATGTCACAGATGATTAAGACACTGAAAATGCACTCACCACAGTGAAGAAGCCCATTATTTTCCTTATTTCAGTTTTTACTCCCACAATACAAGAGTGTTAAAAGGCTGCATGGCTGGCAAGCTGGATGCAACAGCTGGAGGGTTTTGCCTGTCAAGCAAAGTGACTTGCAGCAAGAGACATGCTCTATGCAACAAACCTGATGGTACACAGCTTGTGTGGGTACAAATAAGATGATCTAAGAATAACAAATGCTGGAGCCTTATAAGCTCTTTACATTATAATCAGAATCCTGAGAAAAGCAGGGTCCAAATTACTCCAAGTGAATTCAGCTTACTTACACACAACAAAATTGTCCAGATACATCAACAGTAGTAAACAGAGTTAATGCAGTGTTAATCTTTTTACATTTTAATGACTAGCTATAAAAACAGAAACTAGCATGTTCTAATCTGTTTACATTTCCTGAGCTTAGTTAAATCAAGAAGGAATGAACATTATAAAAATCCTGGTAAGTCACCAATAAATTAAAAATGTACATAACCACTATAGCTTAAGAAGCTCAGAGTGAAGTCTGCCTATCCAATATCCTTTCTTTAGGAATCCTGTACAGAAACCATGCCATTAACTTCACCAGCAATACTGAGATGCTATGGAATTGTAGGTCTTTTTTTTCCCCTGCTCTCCAAGTGCCCTTCTAGCAGACTACCTGATAGCCTTTCCTAATCAAATCATGCGAGAGCATTCGAAAACTGCAACCCTCTACTTGCAGTGCACAAAACAATGTTCTCAGAAACGCAATGTACTACTGAAATTCAAATTTACTAGCAGCAGTTATTTGGGTGGACTCTCAGCTCTCAAATAACATCACTGCACTGGCAGCAGGTTTAGTATCCGTTGGGGGAACAAACCAGAAGACCCTTAGCAACAAAGAAATCAGCTTAGCGGTTTCTTTAAGAGCCAACATCTTGCATTTGAGAAAAGCACTCGACCTACATGAGTCATACACATGTTTATTTATGCATGTTTATTTCCTGCATAGAGAATACTGTGTACCTTGGAATAAAACCCAAGCCTTGAGAATATACTGAGAGTACGGGTATTTGTACCAGTGCTATGGCAGGTTAATTCAAATCCAAACGATCAAACTCAACGGTCTCAAAGACCTGCAGAGCATGAACTTTGATAAAACAAACAACTTTTTAAAAAACTGTCTGCTTATAGCATGATTTTTATTTTACGGTGTAGATAAAAGAGAGGTAGAAAGGTTTATCTCCCCAATATCAGTTTCTGTGCAGTATTTATAAAGTATCAGAAAAAAATCTATAGCTTTTTGGTGAAAATGCCACCTTTTCTCCTTAGAATTACATGGAATCTCTTCTTTCCACTGAAGTGCTGCAAATTAAGTAACTGGCATCTGGTTCAGAAGAGCTCTTCTTCCCATTAGCCTCACTACGTCATTTTTGTCACCAAGCTCTGTTTTTAAGAAGTCATTGCAGAAATACTCCTGTACAGGGCTCAAAAATTCCTCCCAGATACAGTTGACCCACCAAACTACATTTACCAGCCAAATAATACCAAGTCTGCTCCTAAAAAAAGCACTCGCTCTTGCTCGACTTACATGATCCATCTTAAGCATGCTACCAAGAGGGAGAGAAGTATGGAAGTATGTAAGGCTGTGTGGCCCTTCCCCTCTTTGGTGATGACCACAGGTATGAGCACCATCATCATCCCATCTGGAAGTAGCTAGAGAGCTTCCTGAGGCAGCTTCTCTTCCTGCCACGATCCACCCTCCGTAGCAGGAGGACGGATGGTGCTCTAGTGATGAGTGCTTCTCAAAAAGGGTAGGAAGGACGAGCTGACCAGGAGACACAGCTGAACAGAAACCATGCTGGTAAGATAAAACAACATCTTTCTCTGGTGTAAGACAAGCCTGCAGCGC
Organism: Neopelma chrysocephalum; assembly: GCF_003984885.1. Classification (NCBI taxonomy): domain Eukaryota; kingdom Metazoa; phylum Chordata; class Aves; order Passeriformes; family Pipridae; genus Neopelma; species Neopelma chrysocephalum. The sequence continues at coordinate 50,235,939 of NW_020897693.1, forward strand.
TGCAGTTTTCACAATTGTCACTAGATAAGGGAGAGAGAGAAAAACATCTCGGGCCCTGCAGCTGCAGTCATCAAGCATGATCCAGAGGGCACTGCATTTCCCACGGAGCCAAGAGACTCGGACCCAGCAGTGCCAGGGGAAGGCAGGTCAGAGGCACCAGGGTGGGATCTGGCCATAGGGGCTGCACCCCCAATCCCTGCTCTCATGGCATTGCGAGAACTGATCTATCTGTAAGAGAAGGCCCTGACTGCTGACATTTCAGGGCAAGCAGGGCTGCAGCTCCAGCTTTATTCACATAGCAACGACTGTTCGAGGGTGGGATTTGAGCCATGAAAGTCATACTGCTGCACGGTGACCTTTAATTTACCCACAGAATGTTAAGCAAATTACATTAAATTAAATTCAGTCAAAGCAGATGCTAGCTTATTTATTAACAAGCTCAGCTTTCTCTTTCTTTCAACTGGTTTTACAGACAGGCAGCTCTTGGGAGCAGACAGGTAGCTCTTGGGAGCAGACCTTCACTCTAACTCAGTCAGGCAAGAGCAGTTCCATAGAGATGGCCAGAGTGACTCTCCTGCAGAAACACCATCCTCAAGAAGACCTGTCTGTCCCTAGGGATGCCCAGCAACAGCACATGAGCACGGCATCATCTCCTGCTTGCTCACTACGCTTCTTGCCTCTCCCAGGTCTTTTGCCTCCTTCCACATAAACCCCACTGGATTCACAGTGGAAGATGGTTCTTCTCTGCCAACATTGCCATCTATTGTCATATCTTTCAAGAAATCTATGAATTGATTAATATAAAGAAGCATTTACTCTCTTTCAGAGAAACCAATACTGCTCTGCAAATATATAACTTGTCATTAATTTTTGATAGGATTGGGTGAGGGAGTCGTATACAGTAACAGGGTCACATCCACAATTCAGGTTGGAAACGTTTCTTTCTGTCAGTTGTAGCATTATGAGACAAGTAATGCTACTGTACTCAAATAATCAACAGGCAGGCTTCTTGTTTTCACCTGTCCTCGTCTCTGTCCTTCAATCTGCTCCCTTTGAGCAGCATGCCTAAAACCAGCCACATAAATAAGAGATGTGTTGCCTTCAGCCACACAGGCTTTACACACGGTCCGTTTTGTCTTTTTTTCTTTTGTTCTCTGGAAACATTACTCTCATTAATTTTCATCCTCCAACTATGATCCACCAAAATAAAAGTAAATTCAAGTACAAACCCAAACTGGTTATTGCTGGGTTATGGGTCAATGTAAACTGACCAGTCAATGCCAACCTCAAATTCGCGTTTACAAAAGTAAGCATTGTTCGATTACATTTGCTGACCACAGACAGCTTCTTTCACTATTCACACAGCTTGAAGAACCGAAGATTTGCTGAGAACAAGACACGGTCCATGTCCTTTAGAAGTAAATGGAGCTAATAGCCATCATCCTCATCCATATCACAGCCATAATCTGAAACACACAAAGACAAAGGCATATAAACATGTAAATATTCCAGGCTGATGGAAGACACAATGAAAGTATTGCTTCTTTAAGGTTGTTTTCCTTCTTTGTAACTAGATGGTTAGTTTTATCTTAAGCATGCACTTTAAAAATCATCTATTTTCCTAGGGTTAAATAAAAAGTTCTTGGATGTACTTCCCTCAATGAAATAAAATTGTTTTAGCATCAGTAAATATCTCTTCTCACGCGTCACTGGACGCTCATTTAGGAATACTTGCCACATGGATATGTGAAATACTTGGTTTAATTGAGAGGCTAAAATGATCAAGCCTGATTGCCACAAGTAACCTGGCACACAGTAGCTGATGAGCAGCAGCATACTTTTACAAGTAGGCACGTTTTTCACTAGACATAGGCACCAAGGAAAAAGCTGGTTTGTTTATATTATTCATGAATTTATAAACTGAAACTGCAAGGGTTCAGAGATAGCTCAGAGTTCCCATCAACATCAAAGGAGTCCTGGAACGAATCCTGACCAATGCATCTGACTTGGATTTCCCATATCTATTTAATTCTAGAGAAACAACTTAAAATTGTGCCCAGATTTTTTTATCCAGTTTTGTTTTCTTAAATAATGCTGAGAGCAAAGACTGTGTCGTGTGTCATAAGGCAGGTCTGTGTGTTTCTAATGCACTGGTTTCTCTTCTGTGTGCCTCTGAATGCAGCAAACCAGGTATTTTCTGTTGTGTAGTCAAACCTATGGATAACTATTACATATGAGCACTGAGGAAAGGTAACCTTTAAATTCCAAATCCAATAGAGGGCAACATCTCATCCAAAGAGTCAAGCAGATGCTCGGAAGCAAAATTAAGCATAATCTACAACGGGTAGATAATGGGTGAAGTTCACCATCTGTATTTTGTACAGTTATTCCAGGTAGACAGGTCTAAAATCCATGGAGAAAGCAGTTTGGAAAGAGTTACTTGTTGTGCCGAGTAGCTCTGCACACCTGCATTCAAATTCTGGGAATACTCCTTTCCTTTTTATTTTTATTTTTTAACTCTGATTTTTCAGCTGTTGTCCAGATCAGACAGGGAGTAGTGGAATGTTCTCAGAATGGTTTAAAAATAGTAACATTTACAAAGAAAAAAAGCTCAGTGACCTTTATTCTATTTTTGTGGGGGGTTTATTAATAAACATAGACTCACCCTCCCCCATATGGGTGCCTTTTCTTGGGAACATTATTCTAATAATAAATGCAGGCAACAAACTGTTTTTCCTACAGTTCAGCAATTATTTTCCAGTGGAGAAATCAATTTAAAAGCAACAGACACTTTTGTGAAGTGTATACATATTGTCCATGAAGCTGACTGAATAGTGCTGGGAAGATTTTTGCAGCAAATAACATTTCAGTAGGGAACTTATTCCCATCTTGAGTCTTCACAACCCATAATTAGCAGCTCTCATTTTAAAAATAATTTTGTGTATTTTCAAAGCTTAACTTCTAAGGGGAAGCTTTTAATAAAGGATAAATATGGATGTGTCCAGCTAGGAAAAACCGCAGCAGAGAGGATACTGCCTTTTCCTGCCAGCAAAGAAATCTAATTAACTGAGAGGCTTTGCTGGGTAACCCAAAGAAATTAGCACACATCTGTGTACCATACAGCACACTGTGTGCTACCAATGCCATTTCTGCATTTCGTGAACAACTACTTCCTCCTAACGCTTTTCCAGAAATGGAGTGTGACGATTCAAGTTGGATTTGAGCTGGACAGACCTGTCCCCAAGGCTCATGGACAATCTGGACATCACTGCAGCCTCCACTGAGGAGGCAGCAGGAGCAAGGTGGCTCAGCTCGGGGGGCAACGAGCCCCAGACACTGCCAAGAGAGGGGTTACTGACCCCATAACTTCTCAGATCCACATTAATAAACCTAATTCTGAAAAACACATAACTTCAGTTTGTCCTTGAGAAGCCCTCTTAGCCTGGAGCTCAAGATGGAAAGTTTTCTCAGGAGTCTCTAAGAAGGTCAGGTTTTGGACAAGGCTAATTCGGGGCTTTCCCACAGGAATGGGCAATGCTGAAAAGGCAGCAGAAGCCCAAAACAGGGACAATCAAGGGAACCCTGTCTGTCCTCAGCCCTGCAAGAACGAAGCCCACAGCACCAGGAGATGGTAACTTAGGCAGCATCCCAGCTCACCATTTCCTCCCATTAACTGCAAGGCGCTCATGCAGTGGTCATCATCTTCTTCTACCTCTTCCTCCTCCACCTCTTCATCAGGGTTGTAAGCTACTGGGCCACTCTCCACGAGCACAGCTGCTGGTTTTTCTACAGCAGGGGCTTCTGCCTGTGCATTTGGAAATGTCACCTGCAAAAAACAAGAGAAGGCAATAGAGCAGCTTCAAAATGACAGAGAGGGGAGAGATGGAAGTCTTTGTCTAGTGCTAGAGGTTCAGCTGTTCCAATGAAAGTCTGAACAAAAGTCAGGCAAACCACCTAGTTTTTACATAGTCCAGACCCAGGCAACTGAAATATCCAGCAACAGTAAAAGCAGAACAAGGATCCTCTTGCAACCACAAGGGAAGGCAAAATTTGGGAGTGAAGGCTCCTCAGTAGAGCTCTGTGGGAAAACTTACAACCTCTTCCTCAGTGTGCTCGACTCACATCAGGCCTATTACACAATAACAACGTTATTGACAATTTAATGATAGCAAAAATGTACCCTTCAAATCAGAAAAAAACCAACATGTATTAGTTTTGACAGCTCTGGTTGGATTTATTTGGCGGCGCAATGAGCTGTGGAACAAATAGCACTCTGTAGACAGCATTTAATGTGATGGCAGAGCACTCAGTTGATAATACAGGCTGGCACCTGTAACATTACCTATGAAATTCATCAGAATAATGATCTCCAAACAATAACTTGGGAATCGATCATTGACAGGACCTGTTCTGTACGTGCACCAACCCAGCTGCTCCAAGGTGAGGCAGGACACAGCATGGAGGGAGAGAAAGGGTAACACCACAAGGGGATAGAGGTGGATTTGGAGAAGATAGTATTGTCTTTGGTTCACTAAGGAGAGATCTGGGAATGGGGCAGGAACCAGCAACATGGTCTGCCCCAGCACAGCCCAGGCTCTGGTCTTTCTGGAGCTCTCACTTTCATGGTGTGCTCAGTCTAGGGCTCCACCTCCTTCTCTCATCCAGGGAAGAAACATCACAGGAGCTTTATCTCCATCAGCTCTGTAACAGGGCACTTTTCACCTCCATTCTGTACTTGGACTCTTTGGGGTTTGTACACTAGAGCCTGTGGCAAAAAACCCCAGTTCATTAGTGGCAACTTGAAGAATATTAAAGATTAACTATTAATGCTGCTTTGTCACATCAAGAATTTTGAAAAGGGAATATTAAGAGTACCTGTCACTAGTCAGCAGTTACCAGCACTGAGAGTCATCTCCCCTACTAGGAAAGACAGGAAAGACTGGGACCACTTCCTTGGGAAGGACAGTGGTGAGGTGCTTCTAAAAATGAATGGTCCAAAGGAGACCAGAAAACCCCAACTTCTCTGGTCCCAGCCATGAGAAGAGTCCTACAGTGCTTTAGGTTTCAAATTACAGTGCACAACTATGTACTGCTGCATCTTCTTCAGTTCCATTGACAGCAAGTTCTGATTCAGTGCTGTAATTTATTTTTATTTATTTATTTATAAATGTATTTACTTGGGATGCAGTAACTCCCAGAATCCCTGTAACTCCAGGCACTTTAGAGATACACCATAAGAGAAAATCCCTGTACCAGAAAGTTGATAGTCTAATTATTCAAACATCAAAGCTGTTCTGAACTTGTCATATACCATGACAGTCAACCTAAAGAATCTGCCTGAGTTTTTCAAAGTCACCTAAGGGTTTGCTCCAATAGCTCATTAATAGGGCAAAAGACACCCATTAATTTTAATAGAAAATCAAGTATTTAGATATTCGGATCAGTCGAAGACAGGTTTTCATGATTTTTTAATGCACAAATTAATCATATTATTTATAGGAACTTCCCTCCAGTTTATATTTCCTACCACTGCCTTTGCCTCTAGAGTGATCCAATTGAGTCCACCTTGGTATAAGCAGAAATAGACACAACAGTTTGAGACCAATCAGCGTCATAATATACATCAATTTATATGCTTAAAAGTATCCATCTGCTCTGAAAAAGTGGGTGAATATAAAGGAGATACAATTCAGTCATTATTTTTTAAAATTGCACCATGCTAATTAAAATGTGACCTTCTTCTAATTATCATGTCCACTTTCAGACTGCTGTACTTCTAAAAATGTGCAGAGTTTTCTAATGAGCATAGAATAAGAAGTGAAAATGTATTTCCCTAGGCAGGATATCAAACTGTTTCTGAAAATCAATGGGTTTCAGTCATTTTAAAAATAAGGCAGTCAAACAACACCTTTAAATAGAACTTCCTGAATTCACTTCCAGACATCCTGGACTGGAGTTTGGCACTTAGCTTTAAGTATGGGTGGGCAATTGTTAAAGATGTTAAACAACCCAAAGGGAACTGGTTCACTTTCAGAAGGGTGTCAGCATCACATGTTCAGGGGGGAAAAGAAGAGGGACAAATATTCCTTTAGTATACTGTTTAGACATACAATAGACAGTTTACTGTACACAAAATGCCTATGAATACTCTGTACAGGGTGAAAATATTAATGAAAGAAATTGTTGTTATCGGGTGTCACCATCCGACAATAATCACAATCCCTTCAGGAGAAAATGCAGGTGCACAAAGCCACCCAAGGAGGGCTTTTGGGGGTGGACGGATTAGTTACTAGTTACTAGTACAGACTTTCCTGTGGCACTATTACATTTTCAAACGAGACAAACAAACAAACAAAGCAAAGAGTAAGCCATGCTGTAGAGGGCAAGCTGTCTTTTCTCACTGGTCTCCCACAGAAGCCCAGCCCTCCCCTGGGGTCAGGTCTGGCTGCACAAAAGTGGCATTTTGTGTCATCCTCCTTCTCTGTGGGGACACTCCAAGTGCTGAGAAACAGACAGGAGCTCTGCCCTCTCCTACTCCTCCTGCCTATTTATTTGATATGGACCTTTTTAGATTCTTGCAGGGAGCCTTCTCTTTCTTTTTCTGTCTAACTGAGCATTATGAGGCTGTGCTAATGCTACTGATGGATAAATAAGAGCAAATCTGGGTTAGAAAACAGGCAACCTCAGCTTCACAGTGTTCACAGTAACCAACTCCTGGTCTGATCAGAGAGACATGACTCTCAATTCTTTTACCCATATCTACCACATAACCAGAGCCAGGCTGAGAACGGCTTACAGGAATTTCCAAACTCAACCTGTTGCACTGGGAGAAGTGCTGGACTTTACATACCTCTTCAGTGGCAGCCTTTTTAGCAAGCTGGGTTGAAATCAAGGGTCTTAATCTGAAAAGAAGGAAAGAAAAAAAATAGCAAACATCAGAAAAGCTGCACCACGCTCAAGAGTTTGACACAGAGTATTCACTCTCCAAACAGTGAAAGCACTTTGCTACTGTTATGTTGCACAATTACTTTTTTAATGATTTAAGATAAAGAGCAGAGAGCCTCAGACTCCACAATAATTAATACACACATTCCCTTGGCAGTGTCTGCCCCAGTTCAAGATAATAAGAAAAGATGCCAGTCAACAAGCACAGCAGCAAAACCTCATCTCAAACTGCAGCCCCAGCCCATCCCCAAGGTCTTTGAAATAGATGAGTTTGTCACTTATTACAAAAGTCAAAAGAAAACTGATTTTTTTGGAAGAATGCAGACATGGCAAAACTGAGCCACACTCTGATTACCTAGCACTGCTCTGAAACTGCTTCCCTGTATCTGATTATACAGAGGGGACACCAGTAAGATTATACATGGAGGATATCATAATCACCACAGGCGAAATTTCAACCTCCAGCTACAGAAATCATCAAAACCAAGGGGACACTGCATACCTTGAATGGAAAACGACAGAAATTGAATATAAACATTTTTTAAAATTCTGCATCAGATATGAAAAGACCTGCATATCTGGGGAGAAAAGATGGATCAGTGTTCCTTTACAGCTAAGTGTTAAATATTATTACTTCTGAAAAACATTTCATAGTCTGTTGTCTCCTTACTGCCATGAAGGCTGTTCTCAATCCATCATTTATTGTTACTTTCTGGTCTCTCCTTCTCATCTAGATGTATCTAGTCACGAAGAGGATGACTTGCTTTCTACTGAAACACTGCTCAGACAGCTCCTCAAGCACGTCTTTTAACTAAGTCTAGGCAAACAACTTAATGAATACCAATTTATGTCTCCAGAGATACAGTCTTTTATGATAAGCAGTACTTTCCTCTCAGTTTTCTCTTAGTCATTCCTCCTTGTTAACACACAGAAACCAGTTGTTTTCCTACTTATTTATTTATTTTCAAATAATCAGCAGGAGGAAACAAAACCCCAGAGAATGAGCAGGGGAGACTCAGATCATTATCTCTGATGGAGAAGGCACAAGATATTGGCTAAGCTCGAAAATGGTTCAGAAACTGGTCACCTCTGAAACACTCTGCAGGACCAGAAAGGCATTTCAGCAACTCAACCAGTTCAAGGTGCCAAAGGAATGTTTCAGGAGCTGTGCCACTGAAGAATCCAGAACACATTATTCTGTTACAGATACTTCTTGTCATATTTCATAATCGTCAAAAATGTCAAGAAAAAGACACTCTTGACCCACATAAATATCTACTAAAAATCCTAATGGACTTCTGAGCTTAGAGAGAATGTTTTTGAGGGCATGGATGCACTCCTCCCTACTTGCCTGGCTTCTCTTTCCTTTATCTAACCCGAACTGTAGAGTATTCGCCTCTAAAGGGCATCTAGTCCAACCCTCTGCAATGAGCAGGGACATTTTCAAATAGATCAGGTTGCTTAGAGTCGCATCCAATCTGGCCTTGAGTGTTTCCAGGGATGGGGCATCCACCACCTCTCTGGGCAACCTGTGCCAGTGTTTCACCACTCTCATCATAAAAAACTTCTTCCTTAATTCCAGAAATCCGAGACTACCTAACTACTTTCAATCACTGTTTTCCAAAAATCACCTTGTTTAGATGCTTACAAATATATGGATGCAGCAAAGACGAAAGGTTACACAGCTGAAGGATTCTAATTACCAAACAGGTTGTATTTCATTGACATGACTGAAAAAAATCCAACAGGGGTAAGAAATGAAGGACTTTTATTTTAAACCAGTAGTTGGGATTATTGCAATTAACATTGTACCAAAGATAGCACCTATTCTCTCCTGCTACCCAAAGACATCAGACCTCCCTGGAGCACCCTGAAAATATTTCCTCCCCCCAATTAAAATCAAGCTGTTGAGTAAGACTCACAAAGTAATCAGAAACTGCTGACGTTTCTTTTAGAGCAAATTATACATGTGCTCACACAGTGAAGAAACAATCACAGCTATAGGAAGCAAAGAGTAAACATTCCAGTTTCATTTTAATTAAAATGGTCCCCTAATGAAAATAAAAAGATTCACGCTTATGAAAAGCCTATTTGCGAAAACTTTAATGCTAAATCCAAGAGCCCTTCTGTACAATTTCTCAGCAGTGAGGGACTCTCACACCCAAACTGAAATTAAAGCTGTATTTCTGTTCCATGAGAGCTGCTCACAACCTGTACATCTTCACTTCATTACTACAAACACAGCTCTGCTGTCTGATTTGAGCAATACAGTTTCTCTCTCAGTGTAGTACAAAATGCATCCCAAAGCAGAGGGGTGGATCCTGCCACGGATGGTTGGCACCTCCTGCAATGCAGATCCAGAGGGGTCACTCCCCACCTAGGTGGAACAGCCCAGCTCACTGCACCTCCATACTATCTGCTGCCTACAAACACTAGCCATGGCAACTGGGAAAAGGTAAAACCATCTCAAACAGAGACAAAACCTTATTTCCCCACTGAAATAATGGCTTTGATTCCAATTATAGTTACAAAAGTTCTAAATATATAACTCCCTTGGCTCTCCTTATGTCTGTGGAGAGCCCTACTATTACTGTACAAAACCATTTAGGAAGGTTTTATACTTGGGGTGTTGTTTTGTTTCTTAAAAGCCTTGATGTCCTGACCTCCTTAAACCAGAGCAGCTGCTGCCACACCAGCCATATGGAGCAATAAATTACTGGCTGCCATGGCTACAGATATGGACTCCTTCTGCTGTCTGGCTGCACCTCAGAGAGTGGAAAAACGTGTCTTCGTGGAAGAGCTTGACTGATTTTGAGGCTGGGATAGGCTTGCGTATTAATTATCAAAAAAGCACCTTGAAAATCAAGCCACTGAAGTATCTTATCCAACTGTGCATGACCCAAGCTCATCTCCAAAAGGCTACAAAGGAACACACATGCACAAGAAAGATACTTCCACTGAAGTCTAGACTGAATTAAGGATTCCCAAGTTCTATAAATAATAATATCTTACACTAAGATACAATTCCATGTATGTTGAAATGGCAACAGCATCTATTTAAAATGTAAAGTTGTGACTGGGAAGTAATGGGGCTCCTGGTGTTCCCAAGTGTGTCAGTCATTGTTCACTATTTATGATGATTTCTAGTTTGGGGCACTTTGCTTATGAACTTTGCAAATTAATGCAGTACCTTGTGGGAGGGAGCAAGAGAACAAGCAACTTTCTGAACAGCAGTGTGATCCATAAAAGGGGGATAAAAAAGATTTCACACAGCCCCAAGTGTTATATCCACACTTCAAACTACTTCAAAAATTATGCAGATCTACTAATGCTCATGTCAGCCAACACACATAACACTGGAAGCAGATTATCTTGACATGTTTGCGACAAAAAATAATGGCACAGTACAAGGCATCAGAGGCTGCTCCCCGCCGAATCTGCTCTGCTCTTAGCCGAGATGTGCACGATAACACTTGGATTTGTCCTCCAGCTTAACAATTTAAAAGAAGATTCAGTGTAATAGCTCCTGACAGGGCTGGAGATCACACAGACTGAACTTTCAAAGTGAGCAAATTCTCAGAAAAACAAGCTGGCTGTGACAAACAACTGTTTTTATTTTGCTTATTATTTAATAACAAAAGATTACACAGCACAGTACATAAAGGAGAAAGAGTGCTGCGAGGTAATAGACCCATCTCACTTGCATCAGGCTGTTCACTCACAAAAAAGTTTGACAATACCATAACAATCTCCTCAGTGCAATCCTGTACGTAATTTGGAAACTCAACCACAGCTCTGTTTCTTACTGAATTTTAATTTAATCCATCCAAGTAGGGAACATCTTATTGCTGCTTACCGCCCATACTAATTTTATACACGGATGGTCCCAGAATACACGATGGAAAGCAGAGATAGAACAGAGCCCACAGCCACAAGCCTGCATTGTAATTATGCAGGTCATCCAAGACAACTGTCCATGAAACCTATATATCCACACACAGGCCTTTCATGTGCAGCAACAGAAAAAGCCATTGAGAAATGACTCGGCAAGAGACCAGTCAGGTTCTCAACCATGGCCAAGATCCTCCTCCCACCTGAGGCCAGATGGTTCTGCCTCAGGAGGTCAGTTTACCAGACATCTGTGTGAGAAGGAAATTAATATAAATGTTTACCCAGGCTAAGAGTGCCCTTTAATTAGGTACCGTCATTGTTATCCTTACCGGAAAGCTGGGAATTACCTCTGTGCAAGGATTTAATGCTGTTCTTGGAAACACAACAGCAACAGGAGATACCGACCCACTCTTCTGCCAATAGGTCAGGACAAAGGGGTGACCCTACTGGACTTGGACCACTGCTCTTTTCCAGAGGGCAAAACAGAGACTGCAATGATGACCACAACTCTGGAGCACTTCAAGGTTTGCACATCCAGCTGTGGATCCCACTGTTTTCTCCATCTGCTTCCGGCTGAGGGCCAGGTGCTCACAAGAGCCATTCCCTCTGCTCAAGAGGAAGCGGAGGCACGTGGCCAAGGTCATGGCTGTGACACCCATGAACAGCAGCGTGACACCCAGAGGACAGGGGCTGGTGGGTAAGAGTGCACTGTGCCACCTCAGAATTCCAAATATGACTTCATGCTCTGCACAATGACAAAACATCTCTGGTGCTCACAGCATGTGCCTGAATGTGAGGCAAGCAGGTAATTTTGGCTTTCTAAAGACCAGCCTGACCAGCCCTTCGCCCAGCCCAGCTCACCAGCACTGTAAAATCCCCAAGGAATTTCCCTGAACCCCTCCCCCAAATGACAGGATTACAGAGACCACAACCAATGGCCATAAAAAGACTCCAGATGAAGGGTATGTCCACACTGCAATGAGCTCAGCTCACACACAGTGACTTCTCTTTGGAAATGGCTCACCCCAGTGCTGCCAGCTGTACAGATGTGTCTGGTGGAACAGCAGGCAGGGTCTGAACCCTTCTGGATTCTAACAGGCAGTTAAGCCAGTTACTGCTAACTCTGCTCCAACGTGCCTGCATGAACTCCACCAAGCGTCAGTGCCTTCCTCCTGTTTTCAAGCAAGCAACACTACGGAGTCATTTCAAGTAGGAAAAGAGCAAAGCCGAAGTGACAACAAAAACTAGAGTGAAATGAGAAATTGTTCCCACTTCTGATTCTCATTCAGTCCTCTTTCATGCTGGATCAGAGGAGCTCTGCTTTCATCAGTGCAGCATCAGACAATGCAGTACTGAGAACATCTTCGGTGCTAATGAGATCGGCCCCTTCCAGCAATGGCCTGGGCCTAAGCACTGAGGGACTAAAACCTGCAGGAGGAAACTGGTAAAAAGTAAGAATCTCTGCCATTCACTACAGGATATATTTACCAGTGAAGAACTAAGCACCTATGTCAGTCACCAACAGGCTTTAGAAAAGCAGGAACTTTGCTAACGTATCATGAGCTAAACACCTATTTCAGGCTTTTCAGAGAGGGGCAAGAGGCCATGACATCTGTCTTCAATAACCCAGCTCAGAGCAGGCAATATTTTTCTGCATAGCTGCAGCACTTGACTTGGTCCTCAATTAGATGCTGTAAAATAGCAGCTTGCTGTCCTTCCCACTGACTAAACTGACGGATTTTCAACAGCAAAAATGAAAAGAATGACATCTAAGGCGACCTTATTGGGACCAAATAAAATTATGCTCCTGCAGCAGATCCCAAACAATCTCTGCACATATCTGCTTCTAAAGGAAATTGCTGCAGACCATGGGAAATTACAATTGCTCCAGGACAAGAAAAGCTGACTGATCTAATATTTCTGGTTGACACACCTTTTTCCTGGGTTTGTCAATAAAGATACTGATGAGCTCATCTCTCCACAGGTCAGGAAAGTATTAGCTGAATATATGCTGTTTCTTTCACCATGGAAATTTTTCCAGATGAAATGATGGCAGCAAGGCAAATCTGCACCTTGCTGAGAAAAGCTACTTAAAATAAGGAAGCTATGAAGCATTTTAATGAAGGTAAATGAGTAATCATAATGGTCTCAGTTAAGCAAGTCTAATGGCAGTGTCACTTTTAAAACATGGGTGTGAGATAACTCATGTGGTGACAATCCATATGTCTCACTATCCTGTAGCGCCGTCTTTCAAATGGTAACAGTGCAGAATGCATCTGTTACAGCAGAAAGAACCATTATTAGCAGATAAGGCAAATATAAATAATTTTAAAATCATGCTTGAAACTATAGTAACAGAAATGAAAGTTTAAAAGTTAAATGAACACATTATCATCTCAGCAGAAGGATTATGCTATTGAAAAGTTCTCAGCAGTAGCACTGCTGGTTTTTTCTGGTGCAAATGCATTTTTCTAGACTCAGGCAAGGGGGATTACAGATACTTGGTTTTGGACAAATGTTTTGATCAATCTCAACCTCATGAAAACTTCAAATGAGGCAAAAGATAAAAAGAGAAACACCTTAGTAACCTGTAGTCTCTGAGAACAATTCACTGAGGTTGTTGTACCCAAAGGTGATACGAGATCGAT